>NC_092568.1:38242196-38275827 GCF_037975245.1 Apostichopus japonicus
CACTTTAGGCTTCCCATGAGCAGCGTACGAACACTATGTTAAGAGGTTTGTTCACAAGTCGGACGAACGTGGCTAGCTTCAGACTCTCAGTGTGAGTGTGCGTGCGTGCGTCAGTCATTGGGGCAATCATATCCGGGCGTATATGCTACCATATAGCTTCTCAAGTCATATAAAAACATGCACATTATTTAGTTTAATGGGATAAGTAACCATATAGGTGGTCTAGAGTTGAACATCCAACTTTGCAAAATAAGTCTCGGGGCGGGCGGGTATAAAAAGCTTAAATTTCACCATTCTAATGTCTACGACCATATCACGTTGAATATACCGGTTCTCGTCCGATCACCGAAGTCAAGCAGCGTCGAGCCTAGTCAGTACTTGGATGGGTGACCGCCTGGGAATACTAGGTGCCGTAGACTTTTTCATTTTTCCTCACCCACAACTCCGCACCCTTTCTTTCTTTATTTCTTTTTCACTATTCTTTTATCCTGTCATTGTTATGAAAAGTCCCTCCCCCCCCCCTCACCACCACCGTTGAAGACATTGACTTGCCATATACCACTATTGTTGTGACCTGATCATTGCAATCACAAGTTTTTCTCCAGCCCCCTTTAATTCGAGACAAGTGTATCATTAGGGCTATATCATTCCGCATGCATGCATGCACGCACGCACGAGTGTTCTCCCTCAGGAAAAGTGCCGAAAAGAAACGGGAGAACATCTTTCTTGATATGTTCTCAAACAAAATCTCTCGTTTTTTGTGGCTTGGATGTCGGAGTACACAAAAGGAAGTAAATGTGATGCACAAATTAGGTCGATTGAGGCAATTTTAGACCACTTTAGGCTTCCCATGAGCAGCGTACGAACACTATGTTAAGAGGTTTGTTCACAAGTCGGACGAACGTGGCTAGCTTCAGACTCTCAGTGTGAGTGTGCGTGCGTGCGTCAGTCATTGGGGCAATCATATCCGGGCGTATATGCTACCATATAGCTTCTCAAGTCATATAAAAACATGCACATTATTTAGTTTAATGGGATAAGTAACCATATAGGTGGTCTAGAGTTGAACATCCAACTTTGCAAAATAAGTCTCGGGGCGGGCGGGTATAAAAAGCTTAAATTTCACCATTCTAATGTCTACGACCATATCACGTTGAATATACCGGTTCTCGTCCGATCACCGAAGTCAAGCAGCGTCGAGCCTAGTCAGTACTTGGATGGGTGACCGCCTGGGAATACTAGGTGCCGTAGACTTTTTCATTTTTCCTCACCCACAACTCCGCACCCTTTCTTTCTTTATTTCTTTTTCACTATTCTTTTATCCTGTCATTGTTATGAAAAGTCCCTCCCCCCCCCCCTCACCACCACCGTTGAAGACATTGACTTGCCATATACCACTATTGTTGTGACCTGATCATTGCAATCACAAGTTTTTCTCCAGCCCCCTTTAATTCGAGACAAGTGTATCATTAGGGCTATATCAATTCCGCATGCATGCACGCACGCACGAGTGTTCTCCCTCAGGAAAAGTGCCGAAAAGAAACGGGAGAACATCTTTCTTGATATGTTCTCAAACAAAATCTCTCGTTTTTTGTGGCTTGGATGTCGGAGTACACAAAAGGAAGTAAATGTGATGCACAAATTAGGTCGATTGAGGCAATTTTAGACCACTTTAGGCTTCCCATGAGCAGCGTACGAACACTATGTTAAGAGGTTTGTTCACAAGTCGGACGAACGTGGCTAGCTTCAGACTCTCAGTGTGAGTGTGCGTGCGTGCGTCAGTCATTGGGGCAATCATATCCGGGCGTATATGCTACCATATAGCTTCTCAAGTCATATAAAAACATGCACATTATTTAGTTTAATGGGATAAGTAACCATATAGGTGGTCTAGAGTTGAACATCCAACTTTGCAAAATAAGTCTCGGGGCGGGCGGGTATAAAAAGCTTAAATTTCACCATTCTAATGTCTACGACCATATCACGTTGAATATACCGGTTCTCGTCCGATCACCGAAGTCAAGCAGCGTCGAGCCTAGTCAGTACTTGGATGGGTGACCGCCTGGGAATACTAGGTGCCGTAGACTTTTTCATTTTTCCTCACCCACAACTCCGCACCCTTTCTTTCTTTATTTCTTTTTCACTATTCTTTTATCCTGTCATTGTTATGAAAAGTCCCTCCCCCCCCCCCTCACCACCACCGTTGAAGACATTGACTTGCCATATACCACTATTGTTGTGACCTGATCATTGCAATCACAAGTTTTTCTCCAGCCCCCTTTAATTCGAGACAAGTGTATCATTAGGGCTATATCATTCCGCATGCATGCACGCACGCACGAGTGTTCTCCCTCAGGAAAAGTGCCGAAAAGAAACGGGAGAACATCTTTCTTGATATGTTCTCAAACAAAATCTCTCGTTTTTTGTGGCTTGGATGTCGGAGTACACAAAAGGAAGTAAATGTGATGCACAAATTAGGTCGATTGAGGCAATTTTAGACCACTTTAGGCTTCCCATGAGCAGCGTACGAACACTATGTTAAGAGGTTTGTTCACAAGTCGGACGAACGTGGCTAGCTTCAGACTCTCAGTGTGAGTGTGCGTGCGTGCGTCAGTCATTGGGGCAATCATATCCGGGCGTATATGCTACCATATAGCTTCTCAAGTCATATAAAAACATGCACATTATTTAGTTTAATGGGATAAGTAACCATATAGGTGGTCTAGAGTTGAACATCCAACTTTGCAAAATAAGTCTCGGGGCGGGCGGGTATAAAAAGCTTAAATTTCACCATTCTAATGTCTACGACCATATCACGTTGAATATACCGGTTCTCGTCCGATCACCGAAGTCAAGCAGCGTCGAGCCTAGTCAGTACTTGGATGGGTGACCGCCTGGGAATACTAGGTGCCGTAGACTTTTTCATTTTTCCTCACCCACAACTCCGCACCCTTTCTTTCTTTATTTCTTTTTCACTATTCTTTTATCCTGTCATTGTTATGAAAAGTCCCTCCCCCCCCCTCACCACCACCGTTGAAGACATTGACTTGCCATATACCACTATTGTTGTGACCTGATCATTGCAATCACAAGTTTTTCTCCAGCCCCCTTTAATTCGAGACAAGTGTATCATTAGGGCTATATCATTCCGCATGCATGCATGCACGCACGCACGAGTGTTCTCCCTCAGGAAAAGTGCCGAAAAGAAACGGGAGAACATCTTTCTTGATATGTTCTCAAACAAAATCTCTCGTTTTTTGTGGCTTGGATGTCGGAGTACACAAAAGGAAGTAAATGTGATGCACAAATTAGGTCGATTGAGGCAATTTTAGACCACTTTAGGCTTCCCATGAGCAGCGTACGAACACTATGTTAAGAGGTTTGTTCACAAGTCGGACGAACGTGGCTAGCTTCAGACTCTCAGTGTGAGTGTGCGTGCGTGCGTCAGTCATTGGGGCAATCATATCCGGGCGTATATGCTACCATATAGCTTCTCAAGTCATATAAAAACATGCACATTATTTAGTTTAATGGGATAAGTAACCATATAGGTGGTCTAGAGTTGAACATCCAACTTTGCAAAATAAGTCTCGGGGCGGGCGGGTATAAAAAGCTTAAATTTCACCATTCTAATGTCTACGACCATATCACGTTGAATATACCGGTTCTCGTCCGATCACCGAAGTCAAGCAGCGTCGAGCCTAGTCAGTACTTGGATGGGTGACCGCCTGGGAATACTAGGTGCCGTAGACTTTTTCATTTTTCCTCACCCACAACTCCGCACCCTTTCTTTCTTTATTTCTTTTTCACTATTCTTTTATCCTGTCATTGTTATGAAAAGTCCCTCCCCCCCCCCTCACCACCACCGTTGAAGACATTGACTTGCCATATACCACTATTGTTGTGACCTGATCATTGCAATCACAAGTTTTTCTCCAGCCCCCTTTAATTCGAGACAAGTGTATCATTAGGGCTATATCATTCCGCATGCATGCATGCACGCACGCACGAGTGTTCTCCCTCAGGAAAAGTGCCGAAAAGAAACGGGAGAACATCTTTCTTGATATGTTCTCAAACAAAATCTCTCGTTTTTTGTGGCTTGGATGTCGGAGTACACAAAAGGAAGTAAATGTGATGCACAAATTAGGTCGATTGAGGCAATTTTAGACCACTTTAGGCTTCCCATGAGCAGCGTACGAACACTATGTTAAGAGGTTTGTTCACAAGTCGGACGAACGTGGCTAGCTTCAGACTCTCAGTGTGAGTGTGCGTGCGTGCGTCAGTCATTGGGGCAATCATATCCGGGCGTATATGCTACCATATAGCTTCTCAAGTCATATAAAAACATGCACATTATTTAGTTTAATGGGATAAGTAACCATATAGGTGGTCTAGAGTTGAACATCCAACTTTGCAAAATAAGTCTCGGGGCGGGCGGGTATAAAAAGCTTAAATTTCACCATTCTAATGTCTACGACCATATCACGTTGAATATACCGGTTCTCGTCCGATCACCGAAGTCAAGCAGCGTCGAGCCTAGTCAGTACTTGGATGGGTGACCGCCTGGGAATACTAGGTGCCGTAGACTTTTTCATTTTTCCTCACCCACAACTCCGCACCCTTTCTTTCTTTATTTCTTTTTCACTATTCTTTTATCCTGTCATTGTTATGAAAAGTCCCTCCCCCCCCCCTCACCACCACCGTTGAAGACATTGACTTGCCATATACCACTATTGTTGTGACCTGATCATTGCAATCACAAGTTTTTCTCCAGCCCCCTTTAATTCGAGACAAGTGTATCATTAGGGCTATATCATTCCGCATGCATGCATGCACGCACGCACGAGTGTTCTCCCTCAGGAAAAGTGCCGAAAAGAAACGGGAGAACATCTTTCTTGATATGTTCTCAAACAAAATCTCTCGTTTTTTGTGGCTTGGATGTCGGAGTACACAAAAGGAAGTAAATGTGATGCACAAATTAGGTCGATTGAGGCAATTTTAGACCACTTTAGGCTTCCCATGAGCAGCGTACGAACACTATGTTAAGAGGTTTGTTCACAAGTCGGACGAACGTGGCTAGCTTCAGACTCTCAGTGTGAGTGTGCGTGCGTGCGTCAGTCATTGGGGCAATCATATCCGGGCGTATATGCTACCATATAGCTTCTCAAGTCATATAAAAACATGCACATTATTTAGTTTAATGGGATAAGTAACCATATAGGTGGTCTAGAGTTGAACATCCAACTTTGCAAAATAAGTCTCGGGGCGGGCGGGTATAAAAAGCTTAAATTTCACCATTCTAATGTCTACGACCATATCACGTTGAATATACCGGTTCTCGTCCGATCACCGAAGTCAAGCAGCGTCGAGCCTAGTCAGTACTTGGATGGGTGACCGCCTGGGAATACTAGGTGCCGTAGACTTTTTCATTTTTCCTCACCCACAACTCCGCACCCTTTCTTTCTTTATTTCTTTTTCACTATTCTTTTATCCTGTCATTGTTATGAAAAGTCCCTCCCCCCCCCCTCACCACCACCGTTGAAGACATTGACTTGCCATATACCACTATTGTTGTGACCTGATCATTGCAATCACAAGTTTTTCTCCAGCCCCCTTTAATTCGAGACAAGTGTATCATTAGGGCTATATCATTCCGCATGCATGCACGCACGCACGAGTGTTCTCCCTCAGGAAAAGTGCCGAAAAGAAACGGGAGAACATCTTTCTTGATATGTTCTCAAACAAAATCTCTCGTTTTTTGTGGCTTGGATGTCGGAGTACACAAAAGGAAGTAAATGTGATGCACAAATTAGGTCGATTGAGGCAATTTTAGACCACTTTAGGCTTCCCATGAGCAGCGTACGAACACTATGTTAAGAGGTTTGTTCACAAGTCGGACGAACGTGGCTAGCTTCAGACTCTCAGTGTGAGTGTGCGTGCGTGCGTCAGTCATTGGGGCAATCATATCCGGGCGTATATGCTACCATATAGCTTCTCAAGTCATATAAAAACATGCACATTATTTAGTTTAATGGGATAAGTAACCATATAGGTGGTCTAGAGTTGAACATCCAACTTTGCAAAATAAGTCTCGGGGCGGGCGGGTATAAAAAGCTTAAATTTCACCATTCTAATGTCTACGACCATATCACGTTGAATATACCGGTTCTCGTCCGATCACCGAAGTCAAGCAGCGTCGAGCCTAGTCAGTACTTGGATGGGTGACCGCCTGGGAATACTAGGTGCCGTAGACTTTTTCATTTTTCCTCACCCACAACTCCGCACCCTTTCTTTCTTTATTTCTTTTTCACTATTCTTTTATCCTGTCATTGTTATGAAAAGTCCCTCCCCCCCCCCCTCACCACCACCGTTGAAGACATTGACTTGCCATATACCACTATTGTTGTGACCTGATCATTGCAATCACAAGTTTTTCTCCAGCCCCCTTTAATTCGAGACAAGTGTATCATTAGGGCTATATCATTCCGCATGCATGCATGCACGCACGCACGAGTGTTCTCCCTCAGGAAAAGTGCCGAAAAGAAACGGGAGAACATCTTTCTTGATATGTTCTCAAACAAAATCTCTCGTTTTTTGTGGCTTGGATGTCGGAGTACACAAAAGGAAGTAAATGTGATGCACAAATTAGGTCGATTGAGGCAATTTTAGACCACTTTAGGCTTCCCATGAGCAGCGTACGAACACTATGTTAAGAGGTTTGTTCACAAGTCGGACGAACGTGGCTAGCTTCAGACTCTCAGTGTGAGTGTGCGTGCGTGCGTCAGTCATTGGGGCAATCATATCCGGGCGTATATGCTACCATATAGCTTCTCAAGTCATATAAAAACATGCACATTATTTAGTTTAATGGGATAAGTAACCATATAGGTGGTCTAGAGTTGAACATCCAACTTTGCAAAATAAGTCTCGGGGCGGGCGGGTATAAAAAGCTTAAATTTCACCATTCTAATGTCTACGACCATATCACGTTGAATATACCGGTTCTCGTCCGATCACCGAAGTCAAGCAGCGTCGAGCCTAGTCAGTACTTGGATGGGTGACCGCCTGGGAATACTAGGTGCCGTAGACTTTTTCATTTTTCCTCACCCACAACTCCGCACCCTTTCTTTCTTTATTTCTTTTTCACTATTCTTTTATCCTGTCATTGTTATGAAAAGTCCCTCCCCCCCCCCCTCACCACCACCGTTGAAGACATTGACTTGCCATATACCACTATTGTTGTGACCTGATCATTGCAATCACAAGTTTTTCTCCAGCCCCCTTTAATTCGAGACAAGTGTATCATTAGGGCTATATCATTCCGCATGCATGCACGCACGCACGAGTGTTCTCCCTCAGGAAAAGTGCCGAAAAGAAACGGGAGAACATCTTTCTTGATATGTTCTCAAACAAAATCTCTCGTTTTTTGTGGCTTGGATGTCGGAGTACACAAAAGGAAGTAAATGTGATGCACAAATTAGGTCGATTGAGGCAATTTTAGACCACTTTAGGCTTCCCATGAGCAGCGTACGAACACTATGTTAAGAGGTTTGTTCACAAGTCGGACGAACGTGGCTAGCTTCAGACTCTCAGTGTGAGTGTGCGTGCGTGCGTCAGTCATTGGGGCAATCATATCCGGGCGTATATGCTACCATATAGCTTCTCAAGTCATATAAAAACATGCACATTATTTAGTTTAATGGGATAAGTAACCATATAGGTGGTCTAGAGTTGAACATCCAACTTTGCAAAATAAGTCTCGGGGCGGGCGGGTATAAAAAGCTTAAATTTCACCATTCTAATGTCTACGACCATATCACGTTGAATATACCGGTTCTCGTCCGATCACCGAAGTCAAGCAGCGTCGAGCCTAGTCAGTACTTGGATGGGTGACCGCCTGGGAATACTAGGTGCCGTAGACTTTTTCATTTTTCCTCACCCACAACTCCGCACCCTTTCTTTCTTTATTTCTTTTTCACTATTCTTTTATCCTGTCATTGTTATGAAAAGTCCCTCCCCCCCCCCTCACCACCACCGTTGAAGACATTGACTTGCCATATACCACTATTGTTGTGACCTGATCATTGCAATCACAAGTTTTTCTCCAGCCCCCTTTAATTCGAGACAAGTGTATCATTAGGGCTATATCATTCCGCATGCATGCATGCACGCACGCACGAGTGTTCTCCCTCAGGAAAAGTGCCGAAAAGAAACGGGAGAACATCTTTCTTGATATGTTCTCAAACAAAATCTCTCGTTTTTTGTGGCTTGGATGTCGGAGTACACAAAAGGAAGTAAATGTGATGCACAAATTAGGTCGATTGAGGCAATTTTAGACCACTTTAGGCTTCCCATGAGCAGCGTACGAACACTATGTTAAGAGGTTTGTTCACAAGTCGGACGAACGTGGCTAGCTTCAGACTCTCAGTGTGAGTGTGCGTGCGTGCGTCAGTCATTGGGGCAATCATATCCGGGCGTATATGCTACCATATAGCTTCTCAAGTCATATAAAAACATGCACATTATTTAGTTTAATGGGATAAGTAACCATATAGGTGGTCTAGAGTTGAACATCCAACTTTGCAAAATAAGTCTCGGGGCGGGCGGGTATAAAAAGCTTAAATTTCACCATTCTAATGTCTACGACCATATCACGTTGAATATACCGGTTCTCGTCCGATCACCGAAGTCAAGCAGCGTCGAGCCTAGTCAGTACTTGGATGGGTGACCGCCTGGGAATACTAGGTGCCGTAGACTTTTTCATTTTTCCTCACCCACAACTCCGCACCCTTTCTTTCTTTATTTCTTTTTCACTATTCTTTTATCCTGTCATTGTTATGAAAAGTCCCTCCCCCCCCCCCCTCACCACCACCGTTGAAGACATTGACTTGCCATATACCACTATTGTTGTGACCTGATCATTGCAATCACAAGTTTTTCTCCAGCCCCCTTTAATTCGAGACAAGTGTATCATTAGGGCTATATCATTCCGCATGCATGCATGCACGCACGCACGAGTGTTCTCCCTCAGGAAAAGTGCCGAAAAGAAACGGGAGAACATCTTTCTTGATATGTTCTCAAACAAAATCTCTCGTTTTTTGTGGCTTGGATGTCGGAGTACACAAAAGGAAGTAAATGTGATGCACAAATTAGGTCGATTGAGGCAATTTTAGACCACTTTAGGCTTCCCATGAGCAGCGTACGAACACTATGTTAAGAGGTTTGTTCACAAGTCGGACGAACGTGGCTAGCTTCAGACTCTCAGTGTGAGTGTGCGTGCGTGCGTCAGTCATTGGGGCAATCATATCCGGGCGTATATGCTACCATATAGCTTCTCAAGTCATATAAAAACATGCACATTATTTAGTTTAATGGGATAAGTAACCATATAGGTGGTCTAGAGTTGAACATCCAACTTTGCAAAATAAGTCTCGGGGCGGGCGGGTATAAAAAGCTTAAATTTCACCATTCTAATGTCTACGACCATATCACGTTGAATATACCGGTTCTCGTCCGATCACCGAAGTCAAGCAGCGTCGAGCCTAGTCAGTACTTGGATGGGTGACCGCCTGGGAATACTAGGTGCCGTAGACTTTTTCATTTTTCCTCACCCACAACTCCGCACCCTTTCTTTCTTTATTTCTTTTTCACTATTCTTTTATCCTGTCATTGTTATGAAAAGTCCCTCCCCCCCCCCTCACCACCACCGTTGAAGACATTGACTTGCCATATACCACTATTGTTGTGACCTGATCATTGCAATCACAAGTTTTTCTCCAGCCCCCTTTAATTCGAGACAAGTGTATCATTAGGGCTATATCATTCCGCATGCATGCACGCACGCACGAGTGTTCTCCCTCAGGAAAAGTGCCGAAAAGAAACGGGAGAACATCTTTCTTGATATGTTCTCAAACAAAATCTCTCGTTTTTTGTGGCTTGGATGTCGGAGTACACAAAAGGAAGTAAATGTGATGCACAAATTAGGTCGATTGAGGCAATTTTAGACCACTTTAGGCTTCCCATGAGCAGCGTACGAACACTATGTTAAGAGGTTTGTTCACAAGTCGGACGAACGTGGCTAGCTTCAGACTCTCAGTGTGAGTGTGCGTGCGTGCGTCAGTCATTGGGGCAATCATATCCGGGCGTATATGCTACCATATAGCTTCTCAAGTCATATAAAAACATGCACATTATTTAGTTTAATGGGATAAGTAACCATATAGGTGGTCTAGAGTTGAACATCCAACTTTGCAAAATAAGTCTCGGGGCGGGCGGGTATAAAAAGCTTAAATTTCACCATTCTAATGTCTACGACCATATCACGTTGAATATACCGGTTCTCGTCCGATCACCGAAGTCAAGCAGCGTCGAGCCTAGTCAGTACTTGGATGGGTGACCGCCTGGGAATACTAGGTGCCGTAGACTTTTTCATTTTTCCTCACCCACAACTCCGCACCCTTTCTTTCTTTATTTCTTTTTCACTATTCTTTTATCCTGTCATTGTTATGAAAAGTCCCTCCCCCCCCCCTCACCACCACCGTTGAAGACATTGACTTGCCATATACCACTATTGTTGTGACCTGATCATTGCAATCACAAGTTTTTCTCCAGCCCCCTTTAATTCGAGACAAGTGTATCATTAGGGCTATATCATTCCGCATGCATGCATGCACGCACGCACGAGTGTTCTCCCTCAGGAAAAGTGCCGAAAAGAAACGGGAGAACATCTTTCTTGATATGTTCTCAAACAAAATCTCTCGTTTTTTGTGGCTTGGATGTCGGAGTACACAAAAGGAAGTAAATGTGATGCACAAATTAGGTCGATTGAGGCAATTTTAGACCACTTTAGGCTTCCCATGAGCAGCGTACGAACACTATGTTAAGAGGTTTGTTCACAAGTCGGACGAACGTGGCTAGCTTCAGACTCTCAGTGTGAGTGTGCGTGCGTGCGTCAGTCATTGGGGCAATCATATCCGGGCGTATATGCTACCATATAGCTTCTCAAGTCATATAAAAACATGCACATTATTTAGTTTAATGGGATAAGTAACCATATAGGTGGTCTAGAGTTGAACATCCAACTTTGCAAAATAAGTCTCGGGGCGGGCGGGTATAAAAAGCTTAAATTTCACCATTCTAATGTCTACGACCATATCACGTTGAATATACCGGTTCTCGTCCGATCACCGAAGTCAAGCAGCGTCGAGCCTAGTCAGTACTTGGATGGGTGACCGCCTGGGAATACTAGGTGCCGTAGACTTTTTCATTTTTCCTCACCCACAACTCCGCACCCTTTCTTTCTTTATTTCTTTTTCACTATTCTTTTATCCTGTCATTGTTATGAAAAGTCCCTCCCCCCCCCCCTCACCACCACCGTTGAAGACATTGACTTGCCATATACCACTATTGTTGTGACCTGATCATTGCAATCACAAGTTTTTCTCCAGCCCCCTTTAATTCGAGACAAGTGTATCATTAGGGCTATATCATTCCGCATGCATGCATGCACGCACGCACGAGTGTTCTCCCTCAGGAAAAGTGCCGAAAAGAAACGGGAGAACATCTTTCTTGATATGTTCTCAAACAAAATCTCTCGTTTTTTGTGGCTTGGATGTCGGAGTACACAAAAGGAAGTAAATGTGATGCACAAATTAGGTCGATTGAGGCAATTTTAGACCACTTTAGGCTTCCCATGAGCAGCGTACGAACACTATGTTAAGAGGTTTGTTCACAAGTCGGACGAACGTGGCTAGCTTCAGACTCTCAGTGTGAGTGTGCGTGCGTGCGTCAGTCATTGGGGCAATCATATCCGGGCGTATATGCTACCATATAGCTTCTCAAGTCATATAAAAACATGCACATTATTTAGTTTAATGGGATAAGTAACCATATAGGTGGTCTAGAGTTGAACATCCAACTTTGCAAAATAAGTCTCGGGGCGGGCGGGTATAAAAAGCTTAAATTTCACCATTCTAATGTCTACGACCATATCACGTTGAATATACCGGTTCTCGTCCGATCACCGAAGTCAAGCAGCGTCGAGCCTAGTCAGTACTTGGATGGGTGACCGCCTGGGAATACTAGGTGCCGTAGACTTTTTCATTTTTCCTCACCCACAACTCCGCACCCTTTCTTTCTTTATTTCTTTTTCACTATTCTTTTATCCTGTCATTGTTATGAAAAGTCCCTCCCCCCCCCCCTCACCACCACCGTTGAAGACATTGACTTGCCATATACCACTATTGTTGTGACCTGATCATTGCAATCACAAGTTTTTCTCCAGCCCCCTTTAATTCGAGACAAGTGTATCATTAGGGCTATATCATTCCGCATGCATGCACGCACGCACGAGTGTTCTCCCTCAGGAAAAGTGCCGAAAAGAAACGGGAGAACATCTTTCTTGATATGTTCTCAAACAAAATCTCTCGTTTTTTGTGGCTTGGATGTCGGAGTACACAAAAGGAAGTAAATGTGATGCACAAATTAGGTCGATTGAGGCAATTTTAGACCACTTTAGGCTTCCCATGAGCAGCGTACGAACACTATGTTAAGAGGTTTGTTCACAAGTCGGACGAACGTGGCTAGCTTCAGACTCTCAGTGTGAGTGTGCGTGCGTGCGTCAGTCATTGGGGCAATCATATCCGGGCGTATATGCTACCATATAGCTTCTCAAGTCATATAAAAACATGCACATTATTTAGTTTAATGGGATAAGTAACCATATAGGTGGTCTAGAGTTGAACATCCAACTTTGCAAAATAAGTCTCGGGGCGGGCGGGTATAAAAAGCTTAAATTTCACCATTCTAATGTCTACGACCATATCACGTTGAATATACCGGTTCTCGTCCGATCACCGAAGTCAAGCAGCGTCGAGCCTAGTCAGTACTTGGATGGGTGACCGCGTTCTCAAACAAAATCTCTCGTTTTTTGTGGCTTGGATGTCGGAGTACACAAAAGGAAGTAAATGTGATGCACAAATTAGGTCGATTGAGGCAATTTTAGACCACTTTAGGCTTCCCATGAGCAGCGTACGAACACTATGTTAAGAGGTTTGTTCACAAGTCGGACGAACGTGGCTAGCTTCAGACTCTCAGTGTGAGTGTGCGTGCGTGCGTCAGTCATTGGGGCAATCATATCCGGGCGTATATGCTACCATATAGCTTCTCAAGTCATATAAAAACATGCACATTATTTAGTTTAATGGGATAAGTAACCATATAGGTGGTCTAGAGTTGAACATCCAACTTTGCAAAATAAGTCTCGGGGCGGGCGGGTATAAAAAGCTTAAATTTCACCATTCTAATGTCTACGACCATATCACGTTGAATATACCGGTTCTCGTCCGATCACCGAAGTCAAGCAGCGTCGAGCCTAGTCAGTACTTGGATGGGTGACCGCCTGGGAATACTAGGTGCCGTAGACTTTTTCATTTTTCCTCACCCACAACTCCGCACCCTTTCTTTCTTTATTTCTTTTTCACTATTCTTTTATCCTGTCATTGTTATGAAAAGTCCCTCCCCCCCCCCCTCACCACCACCGTTGAAGACATTGACTTGCCATATACCACTATTGTTGTGACCTGATCATTGCAATCACAAGTTTTTCTCCAGCCCCCTTTAATTCGAGACAAGTGTATCATTAGGGCTATATCATTCCGCATGCATGCATGCACGCACGCACGAGTGTTCTCCCTCAGGAAAAGTGCCGAAAAGAAACGGGAGAACATCTTTCTTGATATGTTCTCAAACAAAATCTCTCGTTTTTTGTGGCTTGGATGTCGGAGTACACAAAAGGAAGTAAATGTGATGCACAAATTAGGTCGATTGAGGCAATTTTAGACCACTTTAGGCTTCCCATGAGCAGCGTACGAACACTATGTTAAGAGGTTTGTTCACAAGTCGGACGAACGTGGCTAGCTTCAGACTCTCAGTGTGAGTGTGCGTGCGTGCGTCAGTCATTGGGGCAATCATATCCGGGCGTATATGCTACCATATAGCTTCTCAAGTCATATAAAAACATGCACATTATTTAGTTTAATGGGATAAGTAACCATATAGGTGGTCTAGAGTTGAACATCCAACTTTGCAAAATAAGTCTCGGGGCGGGCGGGTATAAAAAGCTTAAATTTCACCATTCTAATGTCTACGACCATATCACGTTGAATATACCGGTTCTCGTCCGATCACCGAAGTCAAGCAGCGTCGAGCCTAGTCAGTACTTGGATGGGTGACCGCCTGGGAATACTAGGTGCCGTAGACTTTTTCATTTTTCCTCACCCACAACTCCGCACCCTTTCTTTCTTTATTTCTTTTTCACTATTCTTTTATCCTGTCATTGTTATGAAAAGTCCCTCCCCCCCCCCCCTCACCACCACCGTTGAAGACATTGACTTGCCATATACCACTATTGTTGTGACCTGATCATTGCAATCACAAGTTTTTCTCCAGCCCCCTTTAATTCGAGACAAGTGTATCATTAGGGCTATATCATTCCGCATGCATGCATGCACGCACGCACGAGTGTTCTCCCTCAGGAAAAGTGCCGAAAAGAAACGGGAGAACATCTTTCTTGATATGTTCTCAAACAAAATCTCTCGTTTTTTGTGGCTTGGATGTCGGAGTACACAAAAGGAAGTAAATGTGATGCACAAATTAGGTCGATTGAGGCAATTTTAGACCACTTTAGGCTTCCCATGAGCAGCGTACGAACACTATGTTAAGAGGTTTGTTCACAAGTCGGACGAACGTGGCTAGCTTCAGACTCTCAGTGTGAGTGTGCGTGCGTGCGTCAGTCATTGGGGCAATCATATCCGGGCGTATATGCTACCATATAGCTTCTCAAGTCATATAAAAACATGCACATTATTTAGTTTAATGGGATAAGTAACCATATAGGTGGTCTAGAGTTGAACATCCAACTTTGCAAAATAAGTCTCGGGGCGGGCGGGTATAAAAAGCTTAAATTTCACCATTCTAATGTCTACGACCATATCACGTTGAATATACCGGTTCTCGTCCGATCACCGAAGTCAAGCAGCGTCGAGCCTAGTCAGTACTTGGATGGGTGACCGCCTGGGAATACTAGGTGCCGTAGACTTTTTCATTTTTCCTCACCCACAACTCCGCACCCTTTCCTTCTTTATTTCTTTTTCACTATTCTTTTATCCTGTCATTGTTATGAAAAGTCCCTCCCCCCCCCCCTCACCACCACCGTTGAAGACATTGACTTGCCATATACCACTATTGTTGTGACCTGATCATTGCAATCACAAGTTTTTCTCCAGCCCCCTTTAATTCGAGACAAGTGTATCATTAGGGCTATATCATTCCGCATGCATGCATGCACGCACGCACGAGTGTTCTCCCTCAGGAAAAGTGCCGAAAAGAAACGGGAGAACATCTTTCTTGATATGTTCTCAAACAAAATCTCTCGTTTTTTGTGGCTTGGATGTCGGAGTACACAAAAGGAAGTAAATGTGATGCACAAATTAGGTCGATTGAGGCAATTTTAGACCACTTTAGGCTTCCCATGAGCAGCGTACGAACACTATGTTAAGAGGTTTGTTCACAAGTCGGACGAACGTGGCTAGCTTCAGACTCTCAGTGTGAGTGTGCGTGCGTGCGTCAGTCATTGGGGCAATCATATCCGGGCGTATATGCTACCATATAGCTTCTCAAGTCATATAAAAACATGCACATTATTTAGTTTAATGGGATAAGTAACCATATAGGTGGTCTAGAGTTGAACATCCAACTTTGCAAAATAAGTCTCGGGGCGGGCGGGTATAAAAAGCTTAAATTTCACCATTCTAATGTCTACGACCATATCACGTTGAATATACCGGTTCTCGTCCGATCACCGAAGTCAAGCAGCGTCGAGCCTAGTCAGTACTTGGATGGGTGACCGCCTGGGAATACTAGGTGCCGTAGACTTTTTCATTTTTCCTCACCCACAACTCCGCACCCTTTCTTTCTTTATTTCTTTTTCACTATTCTTTTATCCTGTCATTGTTATGAAAAGTCCCTCCCCCCCCCCCTCACCACCACCGTTGAAGACATTGACTTGCCATATACCACTATTGTTGTGACCTGATCATTGCAATCACAAGTTTTTCTCCAGCCCCCTTTAATTCGAGACAAGTGTATCATTAGGGCTATATCATTCCGCATGCATGCATGCACGCACGCACGAGTGTTCTCCCTCAGGAAAAGTGCCGAAAAGAAACGGGAGAACATCTTTCTTGATATGTTCTCAAACAAAATCTCTCGTTTTTTGTGGCTTGGATGTCGGAGTACACAAAAGGAAGTAAATGTGATGCACAAATTAGGTCGATTGAGGCAATTTTAGACCACTTTAGGCTTCCCATGAGCAGCGTACGAACACTATGTTAAGAGGTTTGTTCACAAGTCGGACGAACGTGGCTAGCTTCAGACTCTCAGTGTGAGTGTGCGTGCGTGCGTCAGTCATTGGGGCAATCATATCCGGGCGTATATGCTACCATATAGCTTCTCAAGTCATATAAAAACATGCACATTATTTAGTTTAATGGGATAAGTAACCATATAGGTGGTCTAGAGTTGAACATCCAACTTTGCAAAATAAGTCTCGGGGCGGGCGGGTATAAAAAGCTTAAATTTCACCATTCTAATGTCTACGACCATATCACGTTGAATATACCGGTTCTCGTCCGATCACCGAAGTCAAGCAGCGTCGAGCCTAGTCAGTACTTGGATGGGTGACCGCCTGGGAATACTAGGTGCCGTAGACTTTTTCATTTTTCCTCACCCACAACTCCGCACCCTTTCTTTCTTTATTTCTTTTTCACTATTCTTTTATCCTGTCATTGTTATGAAAAGTCCCTCCCCCCCCCCTCACCACCACCGTTGAAGACATTGACTTGCCATATACCACTATTGTTGTGACCTGATCATTGCAATCACAAGTTTTTCTCCAGCCCCCTTTAATTCGAGACAAGTGTATCATTAGGGCTATATCATTCCGCATGCATGCATGCACGCACGCACGAGTGTTCTCCCTCAGGAAAAGTGCCGAAAAGAAACGGGAGAACATCTTTCTTGATATGTTCTCAAACAAAATCTCTCGTTTTTTGTGGCTTGGATGTCGGAGTACACAAAAGGAAGTAAATGTGATGCACAAATTAGGTCGATTGAGGCAATTTTAGACCACTTTAGGCTTCCCATGAGCAGCGTACGAACACTATGTTAAGAGGTTTGTTCACAAGTCGGACGAACGTGGCTAGCTTCAGACTCTCAGTGTGAGTGTGCGTGCGTGCGTCAGTCATTGGGGCAATCATATCCGGGCGTATATGCTACCATATAGCTTCTCAAGTCATATAAAAACATGCACATTATTTAGTTTAATGGGATAAGTAACCATATAGGTGGTCTAGAGTTGAACATCCAACTTTGCAAAATAAGTCTCGGGGCGGGCGGGTATAAAAAGCTTAAATTTCACCATTCTAATGTCTACGACCATATCACGTTGAATATACCGGTTCTCGTCCGATCACCGAAGTCAAGCAGCGTCGAGCCTAGTCAGTACTTGGATGGGTGACCGCCTGGGAATACTAGGTGCCGTAGACTTTTTCATTTTTCCTCACCCACAACTCCGCACCCTTTCTTTCTTTATTTCTTTTTCACTATTCTTTTATCCTGTCATTGTTATGAAAAGTCCCTCCCCCCCCCCCTCACCACCACCGTTGAAGACATTGACTTGCCATATACCACTATTGTTGTGACCTGATCATTGCAATCACAAGTTTTTCTCCAGCCCCCTTTAATTCGAGACAAGTGTATCATTAGGGCTATATCATTCCGCATGCATGCATGCACGCACGCACGAGTGTTCTCCCTCAGGAAAAGTGCCGAAAAGAAACGGGAGAACATCTTTCTTGATATGTTCTCAAACAAAATCTCTCGTTTTTTGTGGCTTGGATGTCGGAGTACACAAAAGGAAGTAAATGTGATGCACAAATTAGGTCGATTGAGGCAATTTTAGACCACTTTAGGCTTCCCATGAGCAGCGTACGAACACTATGTTAAGAGGTTTGTTCACAAGTCGGACGAACGTGGCTAGCTTCAGACTCTCAGTGTGAGTGTGCGTGCGTGCGTCAGTCATTGGGGCAATCATATCCGGGCGTATATGCTACCATATAGCTTCTCAAGTCATATAAAAACATGCACATTATTTAGTTTAATGGGATAAGTAACCATATAGGTGGTCTAGAGTTGAACATCCAACTTTGCAAAATAAGTCTCGGGGCGGGCGGGTATAAAAAGCTTAAATTTCACCATTCTAATGTCTACGACCATATCACGTTGAATATACCGGTTCTCGTCCGATCACCGAAGTCAAGCAGCGTCGAGCCTAGTCAGTACTTGGATGGGTGACCGCCTGGGAATACTAGGTGCCGTAGACTTTTTCATTTTTCCTCACCCACAACTCCGCACCCTTTCTTTCTTTATTTCTTTTTCACTATTCTTTTATCCTGTCATTGTTATGAAAAGTCCCTCCCCCCCCCCCTCACCACCACCGTTGAAGACATTGACTTGCCATATACCACTATTGTTGTGACCTGATCATTGCAATCACAAGTTTTTCTCCAGCCCCCTTTAATTCGAGACAAGTGTATCATTAGGGCTATATCATTCCGCATGCATGCATGCACGCACGCACGAGTGTTCTCCCTCAGGAAAAGTGCCGAAAAGAAACGGGAGAACATCTTTCTTGATATGTTCTCAAACAAAATCTCTCGTTTTTTGTGGCTTGGATGTCGGAGTACACAAAAGGAAGTAAATGTGATGCACAAATTAGGTCGATTGAGGCAATTTTAGACCACTTTAGGCTTCCCATGAGCAGCGTACGAACACTATGTTAAGAGGTTTGTTCACAAGTCGGACGAACGTGGCTAGCTTCAGACTCTCAGTGTGAGTGTGCGTGCGTGCGTCAGTCATTGGGGCAATCATATCCGGGCGTATATGCTACCATATAGCTTCTCAAGTCATATAAAAACATGCACATTATTTAGTTTAATGGGATAAGTAACCATATAGGTGGTCTAGAGTTGAACATCCAACTTTGCAAAATAAGTCTCGGGGCGGGCGGGTATAAAAAGCTTAAATTTCACCATTCTAATGTCTACGACCATATCACGTTGAATATACCGGTTCTCGTCCGATCACCGAAGTCAAGCAGCGTCGAGCCTAGTCAGTACTTGGATGGGTGACCGCCTGGGAATACTAGGTGCCGTAGACTTTTTCATTTTTCCTCACCCACAACTCCGCACCCTTTCTTTCTTTATTTCTTTTTCACTATTCTTTTATCCTGTCATTGTTATGAAAAGTCCCTCCCCCCCCCCCCTCACCACCACCGTTGAAGACATTGACTTGCCATATACCACTATTGTTGTGACCTGATCATTGCAATCACAAGTTTTTCTCCAGCCCCCTTTAATTCGAGACAAGTGTATCATTAGGGCTATATCATTCCGCATGCATGCATGCACGCACGCACGAGTGTTCTCCCTCAGGAAAAGTGCCGAAAAGAAACGGGAGAACATCTTTCTTGATATGTTCTCAAACAAAATCTCTCGTTTTTTGTGGCTTGGATGTCGGAGTACACAAAAGGAAGTAAATGTGATGCACAAATTAGGTCGATTGAGGCAATTTTAGACCACTTTAGGCTTCCCATGAGCAGCGTACGAACACTATGTTAAGAGGTTTGTTCACAAGTCGGACGAACGTGGCTAGCTTCAGACTCTCAGTGTGAGTGTGCGTGCGTGCGTCAGTCATTGGGGCAATCATATCCGGGCGTATATGCTACCATATAGCTTCTCAAGTCATATAAAAACATGCACATTATTTAGTTTAATGGGATAAGTAACCATATAGGTGGTCTAGAGTTGAACATCCAACTTTGCAAAATAAGTCTCGGGGCGGGCGGGTATAAAAAGCTTAAATTTCACCATTCTAATGTCTACGACCATATCACGTTGAATATACCGGTTCTCGTCCGATCACCGAAGTCAAGCAGCGTCGAGCCTAGTCAGTACTTGGATGGGTGACCGCCTGGGAATACTAGGTGCCGTAGACTTTTTCATTTTTCCTCACCCACAACTCCGCACCCTTTCTTTCTTTATTTCTTTTTCACTATTCTTTTATCCTGTCATTGTTATGAAAAGTCCCTCCCCCCCCCCTCACCACCACCGTTGAAGACATTGACTTGCCATATACCACTATTGTTGTGACCTGATCATTGCAATCACAAGTTTTTCTCCAGCCCCCTTTAATTCGAGACAAGTGTATCATTAGGGCTATATCATTCCGCATGCATGCATGCACGCACGCACGAGTGTTCTCCCTCAGGAAAAGTGCCGAAAAGAAACGGGAGAACATCTTTCTTGATATGTTCTCAAACAAAATCTCTCGTTTTTTGTGGCTTGGATGTCGGAGTACACAAAAGGAAGTAAATGTGATGCACAAATTAGGTCGATTGAGGCAATTTTAGACCACTTTAGGCTTCCCATGAGCAGCGTACGAACACTATGTTAAGAGGTTTGTTCACAAGTCGGACGAACGTGGCTAGCTTCAGACTCTCAGTGTGAGTGTGCGTGCGTGCGTCAGTCATTGGGGCAATCATATCCGGGCGTATATGCTACCATATAGCTTCTCAAGTCATATAAAAACATGCACATTATTTAGTTTAATGGGATAAGTAACCATATAGGTGGTCTAGAGTTGAACATCCAACTTTGCAAAATAAGTCTCGGGGCGGGCGGGTATAAAAAGCTTAAATTTCACCATTCTAATGTCTACGACCATATCACGTTGAATATACCGGTTCTCGTCCGATCACCGAAGTCAAGCAGCGTCGAGCCTAGTCAGTACTTGGATGGGTGACCGCCTGGGAATACTAGGTGCCGTAGACTTTTTCATTTTTCCTCACCCACAACTCCGCACCCTTTCTTTCTTTATTTCTTTTTCACTATTCTTTTATCCTGTCATTGTTATGAAAAGTCCCTCCCCCCCCCCTCACCACCACCGTTGAAGACATTGACTTGCCATATACCACTATTGTTGTGACCTGATCATTGCAATCACAAGTTTTTCTCCAGCCCCCTTTAATTCGAGACAAGTGTATCATTAGGGCTATATCATTCCGCATGCATGCATGCACGCACGCACGAGTGTTCTCCCTCAGGAAAAGTGCCGAAAAGAAACGGGAGAACATCTTTCTTGATATGTTCTCAAACAAAATCTCTCGTTTTTTGTGGCTTGGATGTCGGAGTACACAAAAGGAAGTAAATGTGATGCACAAATTAGGTCGATTGAGGCAATTTTAGACCACTTTAGGCTTCCCATGAGCAGCGTACGAACACTATGTTAAGAGGTTTGTTCACAAGTCGGACGAACGTGGCTAGCTTCAGACTCTCAGTGTGAGTGTGCGTGCGTGCGTCAGTCATTGGGGCAATCATATCCGGGCGTATATGCTACCATATAGCTTCTCAAGTCATATAAAAACATGCACATTATTTAGTTTAATGGGATAAGTAACCATATAGGTGGTCTAGAGTTGAACATCCAACTTTGCAAAATAAGTCTCGGGGCGGGCGGGTATAAAAAGCTTAAATTTCACCATTCTAATGTCTACGACCATATCACGTTGAATATACCGGTTCTCGTCCGATCACCGAAGTCAAGCAGCGTCGAGCCTAGTCAGTACTTGGATGGGTGACCGCCTGGGAATACTAGGTGCCGTAGACTTTTTCATTTTTCCTCACCCACAACTCCGCACCCTTTCTTTCTTTATTTCTTTTTCACTATTCTTTTATCCTGTCATTGTTATGAAAAGTCCCTCCCCCCCCCCTCACCACCACCGTTGAAGACATTGACTTGCCATATACCACTATTGTTGTGACCTGATCATTGCAATCACAAGTTTTTCTCCAGCCCCCTTTAATTCGAGACAAGTGTATCATTAGGGCTATATCATTCCGCATGCATGCATGCACGCACGCACGAGTGTTCTCCCTCAGGAAAAGTGCCGAAAAGAAACGGGAGAACATCTTTCTTGATATGTTCTCAAACAAAATCTCTCGTTTTTTGTGGCTTGGATGTCGGAGTACACAAAAGGAAGTAAATGTGATGCACAAATTAGGTCGATTGAGGCAATTTTAGACCACTTTAGGCTTCCCATGAGCAGCGTACGAACACTATGTTAAGAGGTTTGTTCACAAGTCGGACGAACGTGGCTAGCTTCAGACTCTCAGTGTGAGTGTGCGTGCGTGCGTCAGTCATTGGGGCAATCATATCCGGGCGTATATGCTACCATATAGCTTCTCAAGTCATATAAAAACATGCACATTATTTAGTTTAATGGGATAAGTAACCATATAGGTGGTCTAGAGTTGAACATCCAACTTTGCAAAATAAGTCTCGGGGCGGGCGGGTATAAAAAGCTTAAATTTCACCATTCTAATGTCTACGACCATATCACGTTGAATATACCGGTTCTCGTCCGATCACCGAAGTCAAGCAGCGTCGAGCCTAGTCAGTACTTGGATGGGTGACCGCCTGGGAATACTAGGTGCCGTAGACTTTTTCATTTTTCCTCACCCACAACTCCGCACCCTTTCTTTCTTTATTTCTTTTTCACTATTCTTTTATCCTGTCATTGTTATGAAAAGTCCCTCCCCCCCCCCTCACCACCACCGTTGAAGACATTGACTTGCCATATACCACTATTGTTGTGACCTGATCATTGCAATCACAAGTTTTTCTCCAGCCCCCTTTAATTCGAGACAAGTGTATCATTAGGGCTATATCATTCCGCATGCATGCATGCACGCACGCACGAGTGTTCTCCCTCAGGAAAAGTGCCGAAAAGAAACGGGAGAACATCTTTCTTGATATGTTCTCAAACAAAATCTCTCGTTTTTTGTGGCTTGGATGTCGGAGTACACAAAAGGAAGTAAATGTGATGCACAAATTAGGTCGATTGAGGCAATTTTAGACCACTTTAGGCTTCCCATGAGCAGCGTACGAACACTATGTTAAGAGGTTTGTTCACAAGTCGGACGAACGTGGCTAGCTTCAGACTCTCAGTGTGAGTGTGCGTGCGTGCGTCAGTCATTGGGGCAATCATATCCGGGCGTATATGCTACCATATAGCTTCTCAAGTCATATAAAAACATGCACATTATTTAGTTTAATGGGATAAGTAACCATATAGGTGGTCTAGAGTTGAACATCCAACTTTGCAAAATAAGTCTCGGGGCGGGCGGGTATAAAAAGCTTAAATTTCACCATTCTAATGTCTACGACCATATCACGTTGAATATACCGGTTCTCGTCCGATCACCGAAGTCAAGCAGCGTCGAGCCTAGTCAGTACTTGGATGGGTGACCGCCTGGGAATACTAGGTGCCGTAGACTTTTTCATTTTTCCTCACCCACAACTCCGCACCCTTTCTTTCTTTATTTCTTTTTCACTATTCTTTTATCCTGTCATTGTTATGAAAAGTCCCTCCCCCCCCCCCCTCACCACCACCGTTGAAGACATTGACTTGCCATATACCACTATTGTTGTGACCTGATCATTGCAATCACAAGTTTTTCTCCAGCCCCCTTTAATTCGAGACAAGTGTATCATTAGGGCTATATCATTCCGCATGCATGCATGCACGCACGCACGAGTGTTCTCCCTCAGGAAAAGTGCCGAAAAGAAACGGGAGAACATCTTTCTTGATATGTTCTCAAACAAAATCTCTCGTTTTTTGTGGCTTGGATGTCGGAGTACACAAAAGGAAGTAAATGTGATGCACAAATTAGGTCGATTGAGGCAATTTTAGACCACTTTAGGCTTCCCATGAGCAGCGTACGAACACTATGTTAAGAGGTTTGTTCACAAGTCGGACGAACGTGGCTAGCTTCAGACTCTCAGTGTGAGTGTGCGTGCGTGCGTCAGTCATTGGGGCAATCATATCCGGGCGTATATGCTACCATATAGCTTCTCAAGTCATATAAAAACATGCACATTATTTAGTTTAATGGGATAAGTAACCATATAGGTGGTCTAGAGTTGAACATCCAACTTTGCAAAATAAGTCTCGGGGCGGGCGGGTATAAAAAGCTTAAATTTCACCATTCTAATGTCTACGACCATATCACGTTGAATATACCGGTTCTCGTCCGATCACCGAAGTCAAGCAGCGTCGAGCCTAGTCAGTACTTGGATGGGTGACCGCCTGGGAATACTAGGTGCCGTAGACTTTTTCATTTTTCCTCACCCACAACTCCGCACCCTTTCTTTCTTTATTTCTTTTTCACTATTCTTTTATCCTGTCATTGTTATGAAAAGTCCCTCCCCCCCCCCCCTCACCACCACCGTTGAAGACATTGACTTGCCATATACCACTATTGTTGTGACCTGATCATTGCAATCACAAGTTTTTCTCCAGCCCCCTTTAATTCGAGACAAGTGTATCATTAGGGCTATATCATTCCGCATGCATGCATGCACGCACGCACGAGTGTTCTCCCTCAGGAAAAGTGCCGAAAAGAAACGGGAGAACATCTTTCTTGATATGTTCTCAAACAAAATCTCTCGTTTTTTGTGGCTTGGATGTCGGAGTACACAAAAGGAAGTAAATGTGATGCACAAATTAGGTCGATTGAGGCAATTTTAGACCACTTTAGGCTTCCCATGAGCAGCGTACGAACACTATGTTAAGAGGTTTGTTCACAAGTCGGACGAACGTGGCTAGCTTCAGACTCTCAGTGTGAGTGTGCGTGCGTGCGTCAGTCATTGGGGCAATCATATCCGGGCGTATATGCTACCATATAGCTTCTCAAGTCATATAAAAACATGCACATTATTTAGTTTAATGGGATAAGTAACCATATAGGTGGTCTAGAGTTGAACATCCAACTTTGCAAAATAAGTCTCGGGGCGGGCGGGTATAAAAAGCTTAAATTTCACCATTCTAATGTCTACGACCATATCACGTTGAATATACCGGTTCTCGTCCGATCACCGAAGTCAAGCAGCGTCGAGCCTAGTCAGTACTTGGATGGGTGACCGCCTGGGAATACTAGGTGCCGTAGACTTTTTCATTTTTCCTCACCCACAACTCCGCACCCTTTCTTTCTTTATTTCTTTTTCACTATTCTTTTATCCTGTCATTGTTATGAAAAGTCCCTCCCCCCCCCCTCACCACCACCGTTGAAGACATTGACTTGCCATATACCACTATTGTTGTGACCTGATCATTGCAATCACAAGTTTTTCTCCAGCCCCCTTTAATTCGAGACAAGTGTATCATTAGGGCTATATCATTCCGCATGCATGCATGCACGCACGCACGAGTGTTCTCCCTCAGGAAAAGTGCCGAAAAGAAACGGGAGAACATCTTTCTTGATATGTTCTCAAACAAAATCTCTCGTTTTTTGTGGCTTGGATGTCGGAGTACACAAAAGGAAGTAAATGTGATGCACAAATTAGGTCGATTGAGGCAATTTTAGACCACTTTAGGCTTCCCATGAGCAGCGTACGAACACTATGTTAAGAGGTTTGTTCACAAGTCGGACGAACGTGGCTAGCTTCAGACTCTCAGTGTGAGTGTGCGTGCGTGCGTCAGTCATTGGGGCAATCATATCCGGGCGTATATGCTACCATATAGCTTCTCAAGTCATATAAAAACATGCACATTATTTAGTTTAATGGGATAAGTAACCATATAGGTGGTCTAGAGTTGAACATCCAACTTTGCAAAATAAGTCTCGGGGCGGGCGGGTATAAAAAGCTTAAATTTCACCATTCTAATGTCTACGACCATATCACGTTGAATATACCGGTTCTCGTCCGATCACCGAAGTCAAGCAGCGTCGAGCCTAGTCAGTACTTGGATGGGTGACCGCCTGGGAATACTAGGTGCCGTAGACTTTTTCATTTTTCCTCACCCACAACTCCGCACCCTTTCTTTCTTTATTTCTTTTTCACTATTCTTTTATCCTGTCATTGTTATGAAAAGTCCCTCCCCCCCCCCCCTCACCACCACCGTTGAAGACATTGACTTGCCATATACCACTATTGTTGTGACCTGATCATTGCAATCACAAGTTTTTCTCCAGCCCCCTTTAATTCGAGACAAGTGTATCATTAGGGCTATATCATTCCGCATGCATGCATGCACGCACGCACGAGTGTTCTCCCTCAGGAAAAGTGCCGAAAAGAAACGGGAGAACATCTTTCTTGATATGTTCTCAAACAAAATCTCTCGTTTTTTGTGGCTTGGATGTCGGAGTACACAAAAGGAAGTAAATGTGATGCACAAATTAGGTCGATTGAGGCAATTTTAGACCACTTTAGGCTTCCCATGAGCAGCGTACGAACACTATGTTAAGAGGTTTGTTCACAAGTCGGACGAACGTGGCTAGCTTCAGACTCTCAGTGTGAGTGTGCGTGCGTGCGTCAGTCATTGGGGCAATCATATCCGGGCGTATATGCTACCATATAGCTTCTCAAGTCATATAAAAACATGCACATTATTTAGTTTAATGGGATAAGTAACCATATAGGTGGTCTAGAGTTGAACATCCAACTTTGCAAAATAAGTCTCGGGGCGGGCGGGTATAAAAAGCTTAAATTTCACCATTCTAATGTCTACGACCATATCACGTTGAATATACCGGTTCTCGTCCGATCACCGAAGTCAAGCAGCGTCGAGCCTAGTCAGTACTTGGATGGGTGACCGCCTGGGAATACTAGGTGCCGTAGACTTTTTCATTTTTCCTCACCCACAACTCCGCACCCTTTCTTTCTTTATTTCTTTTTCACTATTCTTTTATCCTGTCATTGTTATGAAAAGTCCCTCCCCCCCCCCCTCACCACCACCGTTGAAGACATTGACTTGCCATATACCACTATTGTTGTGACCTGATCATTGCAATCACAAGTTTTTCTCCAGCCCCCTTTAATTCGAGACAAGTGTATCATTAGGGCTATATCATTCCGCATGCATGCACGCACGCACGAGTGTTCTCCCTCAGGAAAAGTGCCGAAAAGAAACGGGAGAACATCTTTCTTGATATGTTCTCAAACAAAATCTCTCGTTTTTTGTGGCTTGGATGTCGGAGTACACAAAAGGAAGTAAATGTGATGCACAAATTAGGTCGATTGAGGCAATTTTAGACCACTTTAGGCTTCCCATGAGCAGCGTACGAACACTATGTTAAGAGGTTTGTTCACAAGTCGGACGAACGTGGCTAGCTTCAGACTCTCAGTGTGAGTGTGCGTGCGTGCGTCAGTCATTGGGGCAATCATATCCGGGCGTATATGCTACCATATAGCTTCTCAAGTCATATAAA
This sequence comes from Apostichopus japonicus, assembly GCF_037975245.1. NCBI lineage: Eukaryota > Metazoa > Echinodermata > Holothuroidea > Aspidochirotida > Stichopodidae > Apostichopus > Apostichopus japonicus. Next base: position 38,269,583 of record NC_092568.1, read on the forward strand.
AACATGCACATTATTTAGTTTAATGGGATAAGTAACCATATAGGTGGTCTAGAGTTGAACATCCAACTTTGCAAAATAAGTCTCGGGGCGGGCGGGTATAAAAAGCTTAAATTTCACCATTCTAATGTCTACGACCATATCACGTTGAATATACCGGTTCTCGTCCGATCACCGAAGTCAAGCAGCGTCGAGCCTAGTCAGTACTTGGATGGGTGACCGCCTGGGAATACTAGGTGCCGTAGACTTTTTCATTTTTCCTCACCCACAACTCCGCACCCTTTCTTTCTTTATTTCTTTTTCACTATTCTTTTATCCTGTCATTGTTATGAAAAGTCCCTCCCCCCCCCCTCACCACCACCGTTGAAGACATTGACTTGCCATATACCACTATTGTTGTGACCTGATCATTGCAATCACAAGTTTTTCTCCAGCCCCCTTTAATTCGAGACAAGTGTATCATTAGGGCTATATCATTCCGCATGCATGCATGCACGCACGCACGAGTGTTCTCCCTCAGGAAAAGTGCCGAAAAGAAACGGGAGAACATCTTTCTTGATATGTTCTCAAACAAAATCTCTCGTTTTTTGTGGCTTGGATGTCGGAGTACACAAAAGGAAGTAAATGTGATGCACAAATTAGGTCGATTGAGGCAATTTTAGACCACTTTAGGCTTCCCATGAGCAGCGTACGAACACTATGTTAAGAGGTTTGTTCACAAGTCGGACGAACGTGGCTAGCTTCAGACTCTCAGTGTGAGTGTGCGTGCGTGCGTCAGTCATTGGGGCAATCATATCCGGGCGTATATGCTACCATATAGCTTCTCAAGTCATATAAAAACATGCACATTATTTAGTTTAATGGGATAAGTAACCATATAGGTGGTCTAGAGTTGAACATCCAACTTTGCAAAATAAGTCTCGGGGCGGGCGGGTATAAAAAGCTTAAATTTCACCATTCTAATGTCTACGACCATATCACGTTGAATATACCGGTTCTCGTCCGATCACCGAAGTCAAGCAGCGTCGAGCCTAGTCAGTACTTGGATGGGTGACCGCCTGGGAATACTAGGTGCCGTAGACTTTTTCATTTTTCCTCACCCACAACTCCGCACCCTTTCTTTCTTTATTTCTTTTTCACTATTCTTTTATCCTGTCATTGTTATGAAAAGTCCCTCCCCCCCCCTCACCACCACCGTTGAAGACATTGACTTGCCATATACCACTATTGTTGTGACCTGATCATTGCAATCACAAGTTTTTCTCCAGCCCCCTTTAATTCGAGACAAGTGTATCATTAGGGCTATATCATTCCGCATGCATGCATGCACGCACGCACGAGTGTTCTCCCTCAGGAAAAGTGCCGAAAAGAAACGGGAGAACATCTTTCTTGATATGTTCTCAAACAAAATCTCTCGTTTTTTGTGGCTTGGATGTCGGAGTACACAAAAGGAAGTAAATGTGATGCACAAATTAGGTCGATTGAGGCAATTTTAGACCACTTTAGGCTTCCCATGAGCAGCGTACGAACACTATGTTAAGAGGTTTGTTCACAAGTCGGACGAACGTGGCTAGCTTCAGACTCTCAGTGTGAGTGTGCGTGCGTGCGTCAGTCATTGGGGCAATCATATCCGGGCGTATATGCTACCATATAGCTTCTCAAGTCATATAAAAACATGCACATTATTTAGTTTAATGGGATAAGTAACCATATAGGTGGTCTAGAGTTGAACATCCAACTTTGCAAAATAAGTCTCGGGGCGGGCGGGTATAAAAAGCTTAAATTTCACCATTCTAATGTCTACGACCATATCACGTTGAATATACCGGTTCTCGTCCGATCACCGAAGTCAAGCAGCGTCGAGCCTAGTCAGTACTTGGATGGGTGACCGCCTGGGAATACTAGGTGCCGTAGACTTTTTCATTTTTCCTCACCCACAACTCCGCACCCTTTCTTTCTTTATTTCTTTTTCACTATTCTTTTATCCTGTCATTGTTATGAAAAGTCCCTCCCCCCCCCCCCTCACCACCACCGTTGAAGACATTGACTTGCCATATACCACTATTGTTGTGACCTGATCATTGCAATCACAAGTTTTTCTCCAGCCCCCTTTAATTCGAGACAAGTGTATCATTAGGGCTATATCATTCCGCATGCATGCATGCACGCACGCACGAGTGTTCTCCCTCAGGAAAAGTGCCGAAAAGAAACGGGAGAACATCTTTCTTGATATGTTCTCAAACAAAATCTCTCGTTTTTTGTGGCTTGGATGTCGGAGTACACAAAAGGAAGTAAATGTGATGCACAAATTAGGTCGATTGAGGCAATTTTAGACCACTTTAGGCTTCCCATGAGCAGCGTACGAACACTATGTTAAGAGGTTTGTTCACAAGTCGGACGAACGTGGCTAGCTTCAGACTCTCAGTGTGAGTGTGCGTGCGTGCGTCAGTCATTGGGGCAATCATATCCGGGCGTATATGCTACCATATAGCTTCTCAAGTCATATAAAAACATGCACATTATTTAGTTTAATGGGATAAGTAACCATATAGGTGGTCTAGAGTTGAACATCCAACTTTGCAAAATAAGTCTCGGGGCGGGCGGGTATAAAAAGCTTAAATTTCACCATTCTAATGTCTACGACCATATCACGTTGAATATACCGGTTCTCGTCCGATCACCGAAGTCAAGCAGCGTCGAGCCTAGTCAGTACTTGGATGGGTGACCGCCTGGGAATACTAGGTGCCGTAGACTTTTTCATTTTTCCTCACCCACAACTCCGCACCCTTTCTTTCTTTATTTCTTTTTCACTATTCTTTTATCCTGTCATTGTTATGAAAAGTCCCTCCCCCCCCCCTCACCACCACCGTTGAAGACATTGACTTGCCATATACCACTATTGTTGTGACCTGATCATTGCAATCACAAGTTTTTCTCCAGCCCCCTTTAATTCGAGACAAGTGTATCATTAGGGCTATATCATTCCGCATGCATGCATGCACGCACGCACGAGTGTTCTCCCTCAGGAAAAGTGCCGAAAAGAAACGGGAGAACATCTTTCTTGATATGTTCTCAAACAAAATCTCTCGTTTTTTGTGGCTTGGATGTCGGAGTACACAAAAGGAAGTAAATGTGATGCACAAATTAGGTCGATTGAGGCAATTTTAGACCACTTTAGGCTTCCCATGAGCAGCGTACGAACACTATGTTAAGAGGTTTGTTCACAAGTCGGACGAACGTGGCTAGCTTCAGACTCTCAGTGTGAGTGTGCGTGCGTGCGTCAGTCATTGGGGCAATCATATCCGGGCGTATATGCTACCATATAGCTTCTCAAGTCATATAAAAACATGCACATTATTTAGTTTAATGGGATAAGTAACCATATAGGTGGTCTAGAGTTGAACATCCAACTTTGCAAAATAAGTCTCGGGGCGGGCGGGTATAAAAAGCTTAAATTTCACCATTCTAATGTCTACGACCATATCACGTTGAATATACCGGTTCTCGTCCGATCACCGAAGTCAAGCAGCGTCGAGCCTAGTCAGTACTTGGATGGGTGACCGCCTGGGAATACTAGGTGCCGTAGACTTTTTCATTTTTCCTCACCCACAACTCCGCACCCTTTCTTTCTTTATTTCTTTTTCACTATTCTTTTATCCTGTCATTGTTATGAAAAGTCCCTCCCCCCCCCCCTCACCACCACCGTTGAAGACATTGACTTGCCATATACCACTATTGTTGTGACCTGATCATTGCAATCACAAGTTTTTCTCCAGCCCCCTTTAATTCGAGACAAGTGTATCATTAGGGCTATATCATTCCGCATGCATGCATGCACGCACGCACGAGTGTTCTCCCTCAGGAAAAGTGCCGAAAAGAAACGGGAGAACATCTTTCTTGATATGTTCTCAAACAAAATCTCTCGTTTTTTGTGGCTTGGATGTCGGAGTACACAAAAGGAAGTAAATGTGATGCACAAATTAGGTCGATTGAGGCAATTTTAGACCACTTTAGGCTTCCCATGAGCAGCGTACGAACACTATGTTAAGAGGTTTGTTCACAAGTCGGACGAACGTGGCTAGCTTCAGACTCTCAGTGTGAGTGTGCGTGCGTGCGTCAGTCATTGGGGCAATCATATCCGGGCGTATATGCTACCATATAGCTTCTCAAGTCATATAAAAACATGCACATTATTTAGTTTAATGGGATAAGTAACCATATAGGTGGTCTAGAGTTGAACATCCAACTTTGCAAAATAAGTCTCGGGGCGGGCGGGTATAAAAAGCTTAAATTTCACCATTCTAATGTCTACGACCATATCACGTTGAATATACCGGTTCTCGTCCGATCACCGAAGTCAAGCAGCGTCGAGCCTAGTCAGTACTTGGATGGGTGACCGCCTGGGAATACTAGGTGCCGTAGACTTTTTCATTTTCCTCACCCACAACTCCGCACCCTTTCTTTCTTTATTTCTTTTTCACTATTCTTTTATCCTGTCATTGTTATGAAAAGTCCCTCCCCCCCCCCTCACCACCACCGTTGAAGACATTGACTTGCCATATACCACTATTGTTGTGACCTGATCATTGCAATCACAAGTTTTTCTCCAGCCCCCTTTAATTCGAGACAAGTGTATCATTAGGGCTATATCATTCCGCATGCATGCATGCACGCACGCACGAGTGTTCTCCCTCAGGAAAAGTGCCGAAAAGAAACGGGAGAACATCTTTCTTGATATGTTCTCAAACAAAATCTCTCGTTTTTTGTGGCTTGGATGTCGGAGTACACAAAAGGAAGTAAATGTGATGCACAAATTAGGTCGATTGAGGCAATTTTAGACCACTTTAGGCTTCCCATGAGCAGCGTACGAACACTATGTTAAGAGGTTTGTTCACAAGTCGGACGAACGTGGCTAGCTTCAGACTCTCAGTGTGAGTGTGCGTGCGTGCGTCAGTCATTGGGGCAATCATATCCGGGCGTATATGCTACCATATAGCTTCTCAAGTCATATAAAAACATGCACATTATTTAGTTTAATGGGATAAGTAACCATATAGGTGGTCTAGAGTTGAACATCCAACTTTGCAAAATAAGTCTCGGGGCGGGCGGGTATAAAAAGCTTAAATTTCACCATTCTAATGTCTACGACCATATCACGTTGAATATACCGGTTCTCGTCCGATCACCGAAGTCAAGCAGCGTCGAGCCTAGTCAGTACTTGGATGGGTGACCGCCTGGGAATACTAGGTGCCGTAGACTTTTTCATTTTTCCTCACCCACAACTCCGCACCCTTTCTTTCTTTATTTCTTTTTCACTATTCTTTTATCCTGTCATTGTTATGAAAAGTCCCTCCCCCCCCCCCCTCACCACCACCGTTGAAGACATTGACTTGCCATATACCACTATTGTTGTGACCTGATCATTGCAATCACAAGTTTTTCTCCAGCCCCCTTTAATTCGAGACAAGTGTATCATTAGGGCTATATCATTCCGCATGCATGCATGCACGCACGCACGAGTGTTCTCCCTCAGGAAAAGTGCCGAAAAGAAACGGGAGAACATCTTTCTTGATATGTTCTCAAACAAAATCTCTCGTTTTTTGTGGCTTGGATGTCGGAGTACACAAAAGGAAGTAAATGTGATGCACAAATTAGGTCGATTGAGGCAATTTTAGACCACTTTAGGCTTCCCATGAGCAGCGTACGAACACTATGTTAAGAGGTTTGTTCACAAGTCGGACGAACGTGGCTAGCTTCAGACTCTCAGTGTGAGTGTGCGTGCGTGCGTCAGTCATTGGGGCAATCATATCCGGGCGTATATGCTACCATATAGCTTCTCAAGTCATATAAAAACATGCACATTATTTAGTTTAATGGGATAAGTAACCATATAGGTGGTCTAGAGTTGAACATCCAACTTTGCAAAATAAGTCTCGGGGCGGGCGGGTATAAAAAGCTTAAATTTCACCATTCTAATGTCTACGACCATATCACGTTGAATATACCGGTTCTCGTCCGATCACCGAAGTCAAGCAGCGTCGAGCCTAGTCAGTACTTGGATGGGTGACCGCCTGGGAATACTAGGTGCCGTAGACTTTTTCATTTTTCCTCACCCACAACTCCGCACCCTTTCTTTCTTTATTTCTTTTTCACTATTCTTTTATCCTGTCATTGTTATGAAAAGTCCCTCCCCCCCCCCTCACCACCACCGTTGAAGACATTGACTTGCCATATACCACTATTGTTGT
>NC_092568.1:38275927-38326769 GCF_037975245.1 Apostichopus japonicus
TTATCCTGTCATTGTTATGAAAAGTCCCTCCCCCCCCCCCTCACCACCACCGTTGAAGACATTGACTTGCCATATACCACTATTGTTGTGACCTGATCATTGCAATCACAAGTTTTTCTCCAGCCCCCTTTAATTCGAGACAAGTGTATCATTAGGGCTATATCATTCCGCATGCATGCATGCACGCACGCACGAGTGTTCTCCCTCAGGAAAAGTGCCGAAAAGAAACGGGAGAACATCTTTCTTGATATGTTCTCAAACAAAATCTCTCGTTTTTTGTGGCTTGGATGTCGGAGTACACAAAAGGAAGTAAATGTGATGCACAAATTAGGTCGATTGAGGCAATTTTAGACCACTTTAGGCTTCCCATGAGCAGCGTACGAACACTATGTTAAGAGGTTTGTTCACAAGTCGGACGAACGTGGCTAGCTTCAGACTCTCAGTGTGAGTGTGCGTGCGTGCGTCAGTCATTGGGGGCAATCATATCCGGGCGTATATGCTACCATATAGCTTCTCAAGTCATATAAAAACATGCACATTATTTAGTTTAATGGGATAAGTAACCATATAGGTGGTCTAGAGTTGAACATCCAACTTTGCAAAATAAGTCTCGGGGCGGGCGGGTATAAAAGCTTAAATTTCACCATTCTAATGTCTACGACCATATCACGTTGAATATACCGGTTCTCGTCCGATCACCGAAGTCAAGCAGCGTCGAGCCTAGTCAGTACTTGGATGGGTGACCGCCTGGGAATACTAGGTGCCGTAGACTTTTTCATTTTTCCTCACCCACAACTCCGCACCCTTTCTTTCTTTATTTCTTTTTCACTATTCTTTTATCCTGTCATTGTTATGAAAAGTCCCTCCCCCCCCCCCCTCACCACCACCGTTGAAGACATTGACTTGCCATATACCACTATTGTTGTGACCTGATCATTGCAATCACAAGTTTTTCTCCAGCCCCCTTTAATTCGAGACAAGTGTATCATTAGGGCTATATCATTCCGCATGCATGCATGCACGCACGCACGAGTGTTCTCCCTCAGGAAAAGTGCCGAAAAGAAACGGGAGAACATCTTTCTTGATATGTTCTCAAACAAAATCTCTCGTTTTTTGTGGCTTGGATGTCGGAGTACACAAAAGGAAGTAAATGTGATGCACAAATTAGGTCGATTGAGGCAATTTTAGACCACTTTAGGCTTCCCATGAGCAGCGTACGAACACTATGTTAAGAGGTTTGTTCACAAGTCGGACGAACGTGGCTAGCTTCAGACTCTCAGTGTGAGTGTGCGTGCGTGCGTCAGTCATTGGGGCAATCATATCCGGGCGTATATGCTACCATATAGCTTCTCAAGTCATATAAAAACATGCACATTATTTAGTTTAATGGGATAAGTAACCATATAGGTGGTCTAGAGTTGAACATCCAACTTTGCAAAATAAGTCTCGGGGCGGGCGGGTATAAAAAGCTTAAATTTCACCATTCTAATGTCTACGACCATATCACGTTGAATATACCGGTTCTCGTCCGATCACCGAAGTCAAGCAGCGTCGAGCCTAGTCAGTACTTGGATGGGTGACCGCCTGGGAATACTAGGTGCCGTAGACTTTTTCATTTTTCCTCACCCACAACTCCGCACCCTTTCTTTCTTTATTTCTTTTTCACTATTCTTTTATCCTGTCATTGTTATGAAAAGTCCCTCCCCCCCCCCCTCACCACCACCGTTGAAGACATTGACTTGCCATATACCACTATTGTTGTGACCTGATCATTGCAATCACAAGTTTTTCTCCAGCCCCCTTTAATTCGAGACAAGTGTATCATTAGGGCTATATCATTCCGCATGCATGCATGCACGCACGCACGAGTGTTCTCCCCTCAGGAAAAGTGCCGAAAAGAAACGGGAGAACATCTTTCTTGATATGTTCTCAAACAAAATCTCTCGTTTTTTGTGGCTTGGATGTCGGAGTACACAAAAGGAAGTAAATGTGATGCACAAATTAGGTCGATTGAGGGCAATTTTAGACCACTTTAGGCTTCCCATGAGCAGCGTACGAACACTATGTTAAGAGGTTTGTTCACAAGTCGGACGAACGTGGCTAGCTTCAGACTCTCAGTGTGAGTGTGCGTGCGTGCGTCAGTCATTGGGGCAATCATATCCGGGCGTATATGCTACCATATAGCTTCTCAAGTCATATAAAAACATGCACATTATTTAGTTTAATGGGATAAGTAACCATATAGGTGGTCTAGAGTTGAACATCCAACTTTGCAAAATAAGTCTCGGGGCGGGCGGGTATAAAAAAGCTTAAATTTCACCATTCTAATGTCTACGACCATATCACGTTGAATATACCGGTTCTCGTCCGATCACCGAAGTCAAGCAGCGTCGAGCCTAGTCAGTACTTGGATGGGTGACCGCCTGGGAATACTAGGTGCCGTAGACTTTTTCATTTTTCCTCACCCACAACTCCGCACCCTTTCTTTCTTTATTTCTTTTTCACTATTCTTTTATCCTGTCATTGTTATGAAAAGTCCCTCCCCCCCCCCCCCTCACCACCACCGTTGAAGACATTGACTTGCCATATACCACTATGTTGTGACCTGATCATTGCAATCACAAGTTTTTCTCCAGCCCCCTTTAATTCGAGACAAGTGTATCATTAGGGCTATATCATTCCGCATGCATGCACGCACGCACGAGTGTTCTCCCTCAGGAAAAGTGCCGAAAAGAAACGGGAGAACATCTTTCTTGATATGTTCTCAAACAAAATCTCTCGTTTTTTGTGGCTTGGATGTCGGAGTACACAAAAGGAAGTAAATGTGATGCACAAATTAGGTCGATTGAGGCAATTTTAGACCACTTTAGGCTTCCCATGAGCAGCGTACGAACACTATGTTAAGAGGTTTGTTCACAAGTCGGACGAACGTGGCTAGCTTCAGACTCTCAGTGTGAGTGTGCGTGCGTGCGTCAGTCATTGGGGCAATCATATCCGGGCGTATATGCTACCATATAGCTTCTCAAGTCATATAAAAACATGCACATTATTTAGTTTAATGGGATAAGTAACCATATAGGTGGTCTAGAGTTGAACATCCAACTTTGCAAAATAAGTCTCGGGGCGGGCGGGGTATAAAAAGCTTAAATTTCACCATTCTAATGTCTACGACCATATCACGTTGAATATACCGGTTCTCGTCCGATCACCGAAGTCAAGCAGCGTCGAGCCTAGTCAGTACTTGGATGGGTGACCGCCTGGGAATACTAGGTGCCGTAGACTTTTTCATTTTTCCTCACCCACAACTCCGCACCCTTTCTTTCTTTATTTCTTTTTCACTATTCTTTTATCCTGTCATTGTTATGAAAAGTCCCTCCCCCCCCCCCTCACCACCACCGTTGAAGACATTGACTTGCCATATACCACTATTGTTGTGACCTGATCATTGCAATCACAAGTTTTTCTCCAGCCCCCTTTAATTCGAGACAAGTGTATCATTAGGGCTATATCATTCCGCATGCATGCATGCACGCACGCACGAGTGTTCTCCCTCAGGAAAAGTGCCGAAAAGAAACGGGAGAACATCTTTCTTGATATGTTCTCAAACAAAATCTCTCGTTTTTTGTGGCTTGGATGTCGGAGTACACAAAAGGAAGTAAATGTGATGCACAAATTAGGTCGATTGAGGCAATTTTAGACCACTTTAGGCTTCCCATGAGCAGCGTACGAACACTATGTTAAGAGGTTTGTTCACAAGTCGGACGAACGTGGCTAGCTTCAGACGCTCAGTGTGAGTGTGCGTGCGTGCGTCAGTCATTGGGGCAATCATATCCGGGCGTATATGCTACCATATAGCTTCTCAAGTCATATAAAAACATGCACATTATTTAGTTTAATGGGATAAGTAACCATATAGGTGGTCTAGAGTTGAACATCCAACTTTGCAAAATAAGTCTCGGGGCGGGCGGGTATAAAAAGCTTAAATTTCACCATTCTAATGTCTACGACCATATCACGTTGAATATACCGGTTCTCGTCCGATCACCGAAGTCAAGCAGCGTCGAGCCTAGTCAGTACTTGGATGGGTGACCGCCTGGGAATACTAGGTGCCGTAGACTTTTTCATTTTTCCTCACCCACAACTCCGCACCCTTTCTTTCTTTATTTCTTTTTCACTATTCTTTTATCCTGTCATTGTTATGAAAAGTCCCTCCCCCCCCCCCCTCACCACCACCGTTGAAGACATTGACTTGCCATATACCACTATTGTTGTGACCTGATCATTGCAATCACAAGTTTTTCTCCAGCCCCCTTTAATTCGAGACAAGTGTATCATTAGGGCTATATCATTCCGCATGCATGCATGCACGCACGCACGAGTGTTCTCCCTCAGGAAAAGTGCCGAAAAGAAACGGGAGAACATCTTTCTTGATATGTTCTCAAACAAAATCTCTCGTTTTTTGTGGCTTGGATGTCGGAGTACACAAAAGGAAGTAAATGTGATGCACAAATTAGGTCGATTGAGGCAATTTTAGACCACTTTAGGCTTCCCATGAGCAGCGTACGAACACTATGTTAAGAGGTTTGTTCACAAGTCGGACGAACGTGGCTAGCTTCAGACTCTCAGTGTGAGTGTGCGTGCGTGCGTCAGTCATTGGGGCAATCATATCCGGGCGTATATGCTACCATATAGCTTCTCAAGTCATATAAAAACATGCACATTATTTAGTTTAATGGGATAAGTAACCATATAGGTGGTCTAGAGTTGAACATCCAACTTTGCAAAATAAGTCTCGGGGCGGGCGGGTATAAAAAGCTTAAATTTCACCATTCTAATGTCTACGACCATATCACGTTGAATATACCGGTTCTCGTCCGATCACCGAAGTCAAGCAGCGTCGAGCCTAGTCAGTACTTGGATGGGTGACCGCCTGGGAATACTAGGTGCCGTAGACTTTTTCATTTTTCCTCACCCACAACTCCGCACCCTTTCTTTCTTTATTTCTTTTTCACTATTCTTTTATCCTGTCATTGTTATGAAAAGTCCCTCCCCCCCCCCCTCACCACCACCGTTGAAGACATTGACTTGCCATATACCACTATTGTTGTGACCTGATCATTGCAATCACAAGTTTTTCTCCAGCCCCCTTTAATTCGAGACAAGTGTATCATTAGGGCTATATCATTCCGCATGCATGCATGCACGCACGCACGAGTGTTCTCCCTCAGGAAAAGTGCCGAAAAGAAACGGGAGAACATCTTTCTTGATATGTTCTCAAACAAAATCTCTCGTTTTTTGTGGCTTGGATGTCGGAGTACACAAAAGGAAGTAAATGTGATGCACAAATTAGGTCGATTGAGGCAATTTTAGACCACTTTAGGCTTCCCATGAGCAGCGTACGAACACTATGTTAAGAGGTTTGTTCACAAGTCGGACGAACGTGGCTAGCTTCAGACTCTCAGTGTGAGTGTGCGTGCGTGCGTCAGTCATTGGGGCAATCATATCCGGGCGTATATGCTACCATATAGCTTCTCAAGTCATATAAAAACATGCACATTATTTAGTTTAATGGGATAAGTAACCATATAGGTGGTCTAGAGTTGAACATCCAACTTTGCAAAATAAGTCTCGGGGCGGGCGGGTATAAAAAGCTTAAATTTCACCATTCTAATGTCTACGACCATATCACGTTGAATATACCGGTTCTCGTCCGATCACCGAAGTCAAGCAGCGTCGAGCCTAGTCAGTACTTGGATGGGTGACCGCCTGGGAATACTAGGTGCCGTAGACTTTTTCATTTTTCCTCACCCACAACTCCGCACCCTTTCTTTCTTTATTTCTTTTTCACTATTCTTTTATCCTGTCATTGTTATGAAAAGTCCCTCCCCCCCCCCCCTCACCACCACCGTTGAAGACATTGACTTGCCATATACCACTATTGTTGTGACCTGATCATTGCAATCACAAGTTTTTCTCCAGCCCCCTTTAATTCGAGACAAGTGTATCATTAGGGCTATATCATTCCGCATGCATGCATGCACGCACGCACGAGTGTTCTCCCTCAGGAAAAGTGCCGAAAAGAAACGGGAGAACATCTTTCTTGATATGTTCTCAAACAAAATCTCTCGTTTTTTGTGGCTTGGATGTCGGAGTACACAAAAGGAAGTAAATGTGATGCACAAATTAGGTCGATTGAGGCAATTTTAGACCACTTTAGGCTTCCCATGAGCAGCGTACGAACACTATGTTAAGAGGTTTGTTCACAAGTCGGACGAACGTGGCTAGCTTCAGACTCTCAGTGTGAGTGTGCGTGCGTGCGTCAGTCATTGGGGCAATCATATCCGGGCGTATATGCTACCATATAGCTTCTCAAGTCATATAAAAACATGCACATTATTTAGTTTAATGGGATAAGTAACCATATAGGTGGTCTAGAGTTGAACATCCAACTTTGCAAAATAAGTCTCGGGGCGGGCGGGTATAAAAAGCTTAAATTTCACCATTCTAATGTCTACGACCATATCACGTTGAATATACCGGTTCTCGTCCGATCACCGAAGTCAAGCAGCGTCGAGCCTAGTCAGTACTTGGATGGGTGACCGCCTGGGAATACTAGGTGCCGTAGACTTTTTCATTTTTCCTCACCCACAACTCCGCACCCTTTCTTTCTTTATTTCTTTTTCACTATTCTTTTATCCTGTCATTGTTATGAAAAGTCCCTCCCCCCCCCCCTCACCACCACCGTTGAAGACATTGACTTGCCATATACCACTATTGTTGTGACCTGATCATTGCAATCACAAGTTTTTCTCCAGCCCCCTTTAATTCGAGACAAGTGTATCATTAGGGCTATATCATTCCGCATGCATGCATGCACGCACGCACGAGTGTTCTCCCTCAGGAAAAGTGCCGAAAAGAAACGGGAGAACATCTTTCTTGATATGTTCTCAAACAAAATCTCTCGTTTTTTGTGGCTTGGATGTCGGAGTACACAAAAGGAAGTAAATGTGATGCACAAATTAGGTCGATTGAGGCAATTTTAGACCACTTTAGGCTTCCCATGAGCAGCGTACGAACACTATGTTAAGAGGTTTGTTCACAAGTCGGACGAACGTGGCTAGCTTCAGACTCTCAGTGTGAGTGTGCGTGCGTGCGTCAGTCATTGGGGCAATCATATCCGGGCGTATATGCTACCATATAGCTTCTCAAGTCATATAAAAACATGCACATTATTTAGTTTAATGGGATAAGTAACCATATAGGTGGTCTAGAGTTGAACATCCAACTTTGCAAAATAAGTCTCGGGGCGGGCGGGTATAAAAAGCTTAAATTTCACCATTCTAATGTCTACGACCATATCACGTTGAATATACCGGTTCTCGTCCGATCACCGAAGTCAAGCAGCGTCGAGCCTAGTCAGTACTTGGATGGGTGACCGCCTGGGAATACTAGGTGCCGTAGACTTTTTCATTTTTCCTCACCCACAACTCCGCACCCTTTCTTTCTTTATTTCTTTTTCACTATTCTTTTATCCTGTCATTGTTATGAAAAGTCCCTCCCCCCCCCCCTCACCACCACCGTTGAAGACATTGACTTGCCATATACCACTATTGTTGTGACCTGATCATTGCAATCACAAGTTTTTCTCCAGCCCCCTTTAATTCGAGACAAGTGTATCATTAGGGCTATATCATTCCGCATGCATGCATGCACGCACGCACGAGTGTTCTCCCTCAGGAAAAGTGCCGAAAAGAAACGGGAGAACATCTTTCTTGATATGTTCTCAAACAAAATCTCTCGTTTTTTGTGGCTTGGATGTCGGAGTACACAAAAGGAAGTAAATGTGATGCACAAATTAGGTCGATTGAGGCAATTTTAGACCACTTTAGGCTTCCCATGAGCAGCGTACGAACACTATGTTAAGAGGTTTGTTCACAAGTCGGACGAACGTGGCTAGCTTCAGACTCTCAGTGTGAGTGTGCGTGCGTGCGTCAGTCATTGGGGCAATCATATCCGGGCGTATATGCTACCATATAGCTTCTCAAGTCATATAAAAACATGCACATTATTTAGTTTAATGGGATAAGTAACCATATAGGTGGTCTAGAGTTGAACATCCAACTTTGCAAAATAAGTCTCGGGGCGGGCGGGTATAAAAAGCTTAAATTTCACCATTCTAATGTCTACGACCATATCACGTTGAATATACCGGTTCTCGTCCGATCACCGAAGTCAAGCAGCGTCGAGCCTAGTCAGTACTTGGATGGGTGACCGCCTGGGAATACTAGGTGCCGTAGACTTTTTCATTTTTCCTCACCCACAACTCCGCACCCTTTCTTTCTTTATTTCTTTTTCACTATTCTTTTATCCTGTCATTGTTATGAAAAGTCCCTCCCCCCCCCCCCTCACCACCACCGTTGAAGACATTGACTTGCCATATACCACTATTGTTGTGACCTGATCATTGCAATCACAAGTTTTTCTCCAGCCCCCTTTAATTCGAGACAAGTGTATCATTAGGGCTATATCATTCCGCATGCATGCATGCACGCACGCACGAGTGTTCTCCCTCAGGAAAAGTGCCGAAAAGAAACGGGAGAACATCTTTCTTGATATGTTCTCAAACAAAATCTCTCGTTTTTTGTGGCTTGGATGTCGGAGTACACAAAAGGAAGTAAATGTGATGCACAAATTAGGTCGATTGAGGCAATTTTAGACCACTTTAGGCTTCCCATGAGCAGCGTACGAACACTATGTTAAGAGGTTTGTTCACAAGTCGGACGAACGTGGCTAGCTTCAGACTCTCAGTGTGAGTGTGCGTGCGTGCGTCAGTCATTGGGGCAATCATATCCGGGCGTATATGCTACCATATAGCTTCTCAAGTCATATAAAAACATGCACATTATTTAGTTTAATGGGATAAGTAACCATATAGGTGGTCTAGAGTTGAACATCCAACTTTGCAAAATAAGTCTCGGGGCGGGCGGGTATAAAAAGCTTAAATTTCACCATTCTAATGTCTACGACCATATCACGTTGAATATACCGGTTCTCGTCCGATCACCGAAGTCAAGCAGCGTCGAGCCTAGTCAGTACTTGGATGGGTGACCGCCTGGGAATACTAGGTGCCGTAGACTTTTTCATTTTTCCTCACCCACAACTCCGCACCCTTTCTTTCTTTATTTCTTTTTCACTATTCTTTTATCCTGTCATTGTTATGAAAAGTCCCTCCCCCCCCCCCTCACCACCACCGTTGAAGACATTGACTTGCCATATACCACTATTGTTGTGACCTGATCATTGCAATCACAAGTTTTTCTCCAGCCCCCTTTAATTCGAGACAAGTGTATCATTAGGGCTATATCATTCCGCATGCATGCATGCACGCACGCACGAGTGTTCTCCCTCAGGAAAAGTGCCGAAAAGAAACGGGAGAACATCTTTCTTGATATGTTCTCAAACAAAATCTCTCGTTTTTTGTGGCTTGGATGTCGGAGTACACAAAAGGAAGTAAATGTGATGCACAAATTAGGTCGATTGAGGCAATTTTAGACCACTTTAGGCTTCCCATGAGCAGCGTACGAACACTATGTTAAGAGGTTTGTTCACAAGTCGGACGAACGTGGCTAGCTTCAGACTCTCAGTGTGAGTGTGCGTGCGTGCGTCAGTCATTGGGGCAATCATATCCGGGCGTATATGCTACCATATAGCTTCTCAAGTCATATAAAAACATGCACATTATTTAGTTTAATGGGATAAGTAACCATATAGGTGGTCTAGAGTTGAACATCCAACTTTGCAAAATAAGTCTCGGGGCGGGCGGGTATAAAAAGCTTAAATTTCACCATTCTAATGTCTACGACCATATCACGTTGAATATACCGGTTCTCGTCCGATCACCGAAGTCAAGCAGCGTCGAGCCTAGTCAGTACTTGGATGGGTGACCGCCTGGGAATACTAGGTGCCGTAGACTTTTTCATTTTTCCTCACCCACAACTCCGCACCCTTTCTTTCTTTATTTCTTTTTCACTATTCTTTTATCCTGTCATTGTTATGAAAAGTCCCTCCCCCCCCCCCTCACCACCACCGTTGAAGACATTGACTTGCCATATACCACTATTGTTGTGACCTGATCATTGCAATCACAAGTTTTTCTCCAGCCCCCTTTAATTCGAGACAAGTGTATCATTAGGGCTATATCATTCCGCATGCATGCATGCACGCACGCACGAGTGTTCTCCCCTCAGGAAAAGTGCCGAAAAGAAACGGGAGAACATCTTTCTTGATATGTTCTCAAACAAAATCTCTCGTTTTTTGTGGCTTGGATGTCGGAGTACACAAAAGGAAGTAAATGTGATGCACAAATTAGGTCGATTGAGGCAATTTTAGACCACTTTAGGCTTCCCATGAGCAGCGTACGAACACTATGTTAAGAGGTTTGTTCACAAGTCGGACGAACGTGGCTAGCTTCAGACTCTCAGTGTGAGTGTGCGTGCGTGCGTCAGTCATTGGGGCAATCATATCCGGGCGTATATGCTACCATATAGCTTCTCAAGTCATATAAAAACATGCACATTATTTAGTTTAATGGGATAAGTAACCATATAGGTGGTCTAGAGTTGAACATCCAACTTTGCAAAATAAGTCTCGGGGCGGGCGGGTATAAAAAGCTTAAATTTCACCATTCTAATGTCTACGACCATATCACGTTGAATATACCGGTTCTCGTCCGATCACCGAAGTCAAGCAGCGTCGAGCCTAGTCAGTACTTGGATGGGTGACCGCCTGGGAATACTAGGTGCCGTAGACTTTTTCATTTTTCCTCACCCACAACTCCGCACCCTTTCTTTCTTTATTTCTTTTTCACTATTCTTTTATCCTGTCATTGTTATGAAAAGTCCCTCCCCCCCCCCCTCACCACCACCGTTGAAGACATTGACTTGCCATATACCACTATTGTTGTGACCTGATCATTGCAATCACAAGTTTTTCTCCAGCCCCCTTTAATTCGAGGACAAGTGTATCATTAGGGCTATATCATTCCGCATGCATGCATGCACGCACGCACGAGTGTTCTCCCTCAGGAAAAGTGCCGAAAAGAAACGGGAGAACATCTTTCTTGATATGTTCTCAAACAAAATCTCTCGTTTTTTGTGGCTTGGATGTCGGAGTACACAAAAGGAAGTAAATGTGATGCACAAATTAGGTCGATTGAGGCAATTTTAGACCACTTTAGGCTTCCCATGAGCAGCGTACGAACACTATGTTAAGAGGTTTGTTCACAAGTCGGACGAACGTGGCTAGCTTCAGACTCTCAGTGTGAGTGTGCGTGCGTGCGTCAGTCATTGGGGCAATCATATCCGGGCGTATATGCTACCATATAGCTTCTCAAGTCATATAAAAACATGCACATTATTTAGTTTAATGGGATAAGTAACCATATAGGTGGTCTAGAGTTGAACATCCAACTTTGCAAAATAAGTCTCGGGGCGGGCGGGTATAAAAAGCTTAAATTTCACCATTCTAATGTCTACGACCATATCACGTTGAATATACCGGTTCTCGTCCGATCACCGAAGTCAAGCAGCGTCGAGCCTAGTCAGTACTTGGATGGGTGACCGCCTGGGAATACTAGGTGCCGTAGACTTTTTCATTTTTCCTCACCCACAACTCCGCACCCTTTCTTTCTTTATTTCTTTTTCACTATTCTTTTATCCTGTCATTGTTATGAAAAGTCCCTCCCCCCCCCCCTCACCACCACCGTTGAAGACATTGACTTGCCATATACCACTATTGTTGTGACCTGATCATTGCAATCACAAGTTTTTCTCCAGCCCCCTTTAATTCGAGACAAGTGTATCATTAGGGCTATATCATTCCGCATGCATGCATGCACGCACGCACGAGTGTTCTCCCTCAGGAAAAGTGCCGAAAAGAAACGGGAGAACATCTTTCTTGATATGTTCTCAAACAAAATCTCTCGTTTTTTGTGGCTTGGATGTCGGAGTACACAAAAGGAAGTAAATGTGATGCACAAATTAGGTCGATTGAGGCAATTTTAGACCACTTTAGGCTTCCCATGAGCAGCGTACGAACACTATGTTAAGAGGTTTGTTCACAAGTCGGACGAACGTGGCTAGCTTCAGACTCTCAGTGTGAGTGTGCGTGCGTGCGTCAGTCATTGGGGCAATCATATCCGGGCGTATATGCTACCATATAGCTTCTCAAGTCATATAAAAACATGCACATTATTTAGTTTAATGGGATAAGTAACCATATAGGTGGTCTAGAGTTGAACATCCAACTTTGCAAAATAAGTCTCGGGGCGGGCGGGTATAAAAAGCTTAAATTTCACCATTCTAATGTCTACGACCATATCACGTTGAATATACCGGTTCTCGTCCGATCACCGAAGTCAAGCAGCGTCGAGCCTAGTCAGTACTTGGATGGGTGACCGCCTGGGAATACTAGGTGCCGTAGACTTTTTCATTTTTCCTCACCCACAACTCCGCACCCTTTCTTTCTTTATTTCTTTTTCACTATTCTTTTATCCTGTCATTGTTATGAAAAGTCCCTCCCCCCCCCCCCTCACCACCACCGTTGAAGACATTGACTTGCCATATACCACTATTGTTGTGACCTGATCATTGCAATCACAAGTTTTTCTCCAGCCCCCTTTAATTCGAGACAAGTGTATCATTAGGGCTATATCATTCCGCATGCATGCATGCACGCACGCACGAGTGTTCTCCCTCAGGAAAAGTGCCGAAAAGAAACGGGAGAACATCTTTCTTGATATGTTCTCAAACAAAATCTCTCGTTTTTTGTGGCTTGGATGTCGGAGTACACAAAAGGAAGTAAATGTGATGCACAAATTAGGTCGATTGAGGCAATTTTAGACCACTTTAGGCTTCCCATGAGCAGCGTACGAACACTATGTTAAGAGGTTTGTTCACAAGTCGGACGAACGTGGCTAGCTTCAGACTCTCAGTGTGAGTGTGCGTGCGTGCGTCAGTCATTGGGGCAATCATATCCGGGCGTATATGCTACCATATAGCTTCTCAAGTCATATAAAAACATGCACATTATTTAGTTTAATGGGATAAGTAACCATATAGGTGGTCTAGAGTTGAACATCCAACTTTGCAAAATAAGTCTCGGGGCGGGCGGGTATAAAAAGCTTAAATTTCACCATTCTAATGTCTACGACCATATCACGTTGAATATACCGGTTCTCGTCCGATCACCGAAGTCAAGCAGCGTCGAGCCTAGTCAGTACTTGGATGGGTGACCGCCTGGGAATACTAGGTGCCGTAGACTTTTTCATTTTTCCTCACCCACAACTCCGCACCCTTTCTTTCTTTATTTCTTTTTCACTATTCTTTTATCCTGTCATTGTTATGAAAAGTCCCTCCCCCCCCCCCCTCACCACCACCGTTGAAGACATTGACTTGCCATATACCACTATTGTTGTGACCTGATCATTGCAATCACAAGTTTTTCTCCAGCCCCCTTTAATTCGAGACAAGTGTATCATTAGGGCTATATCATTCCGCATGCATGCATGCACGCACGCACGAGTGTTCTCCCTCAGGAAAAGTGCCGAAAAGAAACGGGAGAACATCTTTCTTGATATGTTCTCAAACAAAATCTCTCGTTTTTTGTGGCTTGGATGTCGGAGTACACAAAAGGAAGTAAATGTGATGCACAAATTAGGTCGATTGAGGCAATTTTAGACCACTTTAGGCTTCCCATGAGCAGCGTACGAACACTATGTTAAGAGGTTTGTTCACAAGTCGGACGAACGTGGCTAGCTTCAGACTCTCAGTGTGAGTGTGCGTGCGTGCGTCAGTCATTGGGGCAATCATATCCGGGCGTATATGCTACCATATAGCTTCTCAAGTCATATAAAAACATGCACATTATTTAGTTTAATGGGATAAGTAACCATATAGGTGGTCTAGAGTTGAACATCCAACTTTGCAAAATAAGTCTCGGGGCGGGCGGGTATAAAAAGCTTAAATTTCACCATTCTAATGTCTACGACCATATCACGTTGAATATACCGGTTCTCGTCCGATCACCGAAGTCAAGCAGCGTCGAGCCTAGTCAGTACTTGGATGGGTGACCGCCTGGGAATACTAGGTGCCGTAGACTTTTTCATTTTTCCTCACCCACAACTCCGCACCCTTTCTTTCTTTATTTCTTTTTCACTATTCTTTTATCCTGTCATTGTTATGAAAAGTCCCTCCCCCCCCCCCCTCACCACCACCGTTGAAGACATTGACTTGCCATATACCACTATTGTTGTGACCTGATCATTGCAATCACAAGTTTTTCTCCAGCCCCCTTTAATTCGAGACAAGTGTATCATTAGGGCTATATCATTCCGCATGCATGCATGCACGCACGCACGAGTGTTCTCCCTCAGGAAAAGTGCCGAAAAGAAACGGGAGAACATCTTTCTTGATATGTTCTCAAACAAAATCTCTCGTTTTTTGTGGCTTGGATGTCGGAGTACACAAAAGGAAGTAAATGTGATGCACAAATTAGGTCGATTGAGGCAATTTTAGACCACTTTAGGCTTCCCATGAGCAGCGTACGAACACTATGTTAAGAGGTTTGTTCACAAGTCGGACGAACGTGGCTAGCTTCAGACTCTCAGTGTGAGTGTGCGTGCGTGCGTCAGTCATTGGGGCAATCATATCCGGGCGTATATGCTACCATATAGCTTCTCAAGTCATATAAAAACATGCACATTATTTAGTTTAATGGGATAAGTAACCATATAGGTGGTCTAGAGTTGAACATCCAACTTTGCAAAATAAGTCTCGGGGCGGGCGGGTATAAAAAGCTTAAATTTCACCATTCTAATGTCTACGACCATATCACGTTGAATATACCGGTTCTCGTCCGATCACCGAAGTCAAGCAGCGTCGAGCCTAGTCAGTACTTGGATGGGTGACCGCCTGGGAATACTAGGTGCCGTAGACTTTTTCATTTTTCCTCACCCACAACTCCGCACCCTTTCTTTCTTTATTTCTTTTTCACTATTCTTTTATCCTGTCATTGTTATGAAAAGTCCCTCCCCCCCCCCCCTCACCACCACCGTTGAAGACATTGACTTGCCATATACCACTATTGTTGTGACCTGATCATTGCAATCACAAGTTTTTCTCCAGCCCCCTTTAATTCGAGACAAGTGTATCATTAGGGCTATATCATTCCGCATGCATGCATGCACGCACGCACGAGTGTTCTCCCTCAGGAAAAGTGCCGAAAAGAAACGGGAGAACATCTTTCTTGATATGTTCTCAAACAAAATCTCTCGTTTTTTGTGGCTTGGATGTCGGAGTACACAAAAGGAAGTAAATGTGATGCACAAATTAGGTCGATTGAGGCAATTTTAGACCACTTTAGGCTTCCCATGAGCAGCGTACGAACACTATGTTAAGAGGTTTGTTCACAAGTCGGACGAACGTGGCTAGCTTCAGACTCTCAGTGTGAGTGTGCGTGCGTGCGTCAGTCATTGGGGCAATCATATCCGGGCGTATATGCTACCATATAGCTTCTCAAGTCATATAAAAACATGCACATTATTTAGTTTAATGGGATAAGTAACCATATAGGTGGTCTAGAGTTGAACATCCAACTTTGCAAAATAAGTCTCGGGGCGGGCGGGTATAAAAAGCTTAAATTTCACCATTCTAATGTCTACGACCATATCACGTTGAATATACCGGTTCTCGTCCGATCACCGAAGTCAAGCAGCGTCGAGCCTAGTCAGTACTTGGATGGGTGACCGCCTGGGAATACTAGGTGCCGTAGACTTTTTCATTTTTCCTCACCCACAACTCCGCACCCTTTCTTTCTTTATTTCTTTTTCACTATTCTTTTATCCTGTCATTGTTATGAAAAGTCCCTCCCCCCCCCCCTCACCACCACCGTTGAAGACATTGACTTGCCATATACCACTATTGTTGTGACCTGATCATTGCAATCACAAGTTTTTCTCCAGCCCCCTTTAATTCGAGACAAGTGTATCATTAGGGCTATATCATTCCGCATGCATGCATGCACGCACGCACGAGTGTTCTCCCTCAGGAAAAGTGCCGAAAAGAAACGGGAGAACATCTTTCTTGATATGTTCTCAAACAAAATCTCTCGTTTTTTGTGGCTTGGATGTCGGAGTACACAAAAGGAAGTAAATGTGATGCACAAATTAGGTCGATTGAGGCAATTTTAGACCACTTTAGGCTTCCCATGAGCAGCGTACGAACACTATGTTAAGAGGTTTGTTCACAAGTCGGACGAACGTGGCTAGCTTCAGACTCTCAGTGTGAGTGTGCGTGCGTGCGTCAGTCATTGGGGCAATCATATCCGGGCGTATATGCTACCATATAGCTTCTCAAGTCATATAAAAACATGCACATTATTTAGTTTAATGGGATAAGTAACCATATAGGTGGTCTAGAGTTGAACATCCAACTTTGCAAAATAAGTCTCGGGGCGGGCGGGTATAAAAAGCTTAAATTTCACCATTCTAATGTCTACGACCATATCACGTTGAATATACCGGTTCTCGTCCGATCACCGAAGTCAAGCAGCGTCGAGCCTAGTCAGTACTTGGATGGGTGACCGCCTGGGAATACTAGGTGCCGTAGACTTTTTCATTTTTCCTCACCCACAACTCCGCACCCTTTCTTTCTTTATTTCTTTTTCACTATTCTTTTATCCTGTCATTGTTATGAAAAGTCCCTCCCCCCCCCCCTCACCACCACCGTTGAAGACATTGACTTGCCATATACCACTATTGTTGTGACCTGATCATTGCAATCACAAGTTTTTCTCCAGCCCCCTTTAATTCGAGACAAGTGTATCATTAGGGCTATATCATTCCGCATGCATGCATGCACGCACGCACGAGTGTTCTCCCTCAGGAAAAGTGCCGAAAAGAAACGGGAGAACATCTTTCTTGATATGTTCTCAAACAAAATCTCTCGTTTTTTGTGGCTTGGATGTCGGAGTACACAAAAGGAAGTAAATGTGATGCACAAATTAGGTCGATTGAGGCAATTTTAGACCACTTTAGGCTTCCCATGAGCAGCGTACGAACACTATGTTAAGAGGTTTGTTCACAAGTCGGACGAACGTGGCTAGCTTCAGACTCTCAGTGTGAGTGTGCGTGCGTGCGTCAGTCATTGGGGCAATCATATCCGGGCGTATATGCTGACCATATAGCTTCTCAAGTCATATAAAAACATGCACATTATTTAGTTTAATGGGATAAGTAACCATATAGGTGGTCTAGAGTTGAACATCCAACTTTGCAAAATAAGTCTCGGGGCGGGCGGGTATAAAAAGCTTAAATTTCACCATTCTAATGTCTACGACCATATCACGTTGAATATACCGGTTCTCGTCCGATCACCGAAGTCAAGCAGCGTCGAGCCTAGTCAGTACTTGGATGGGTGACCGCCTGGGAATACTAGGTGCCGTAGACTTTTTCATTTTTCCTCACCCACAACTCCGCACCCTTTCTTTCTTTATTTCTTTTTCACTATTCTTTTATCCTGTCATTGTTATGAAAAGTCCCTCCCCCCCCCCCCTCACCACCACCGTTGAAGACATTGACTTGCCATATACCACTATTGTTGTGACCTGATCATTGCAATCACAAGTTTTTCTCCAGCCCCCTTTAATTCGAGACAAGTGTATCATTAGGGCTATATCATTCCGCATGCATGCATGCACGCACGCACGAGTGTTCTCCCTCAGGAAAAGTGCCGAAAAGAAACGGGAGAACATCTTTCTTGATATGTTCTCAAACAAAATCTCTCGTTTTTTGTGGCTTGGATGTCGGAGTACACAAAAGGAAGTAAATGTGATGCACAAATTAGGTCGATTGAGGCAATTTTAGACCACTTTAGGCTTCCCATGAGCAGCGTACGAACACTATGTTAAGAGGTTTGTTCACAAGTCGGACGAACGTGGCTAGCTTCAGACTCTCAGTGTGAGTGTGCGTGCGTGCGTCAGTCATTGGGGCAATCATATCCGGGCGTATATGCTACCATATAGCTTCTCAAGTCATATAAAAACATGCACATTATTTAGTTTAATGGGATAAGTAACCATATAGGTGGTCTAGAGTTGAACATCCAACTTTGCAAAATAAGTCTCGGGGCGGGCGGGTATAAAAAGCTTAAATTTCACCATTCTAATGTCTACGACCATATCACGTTGAATATACCGGTTCTCGTCCGATCACCGAAGTCAAGCAGCGTCGAGCCTAGTCAGTACTTGGATGGGTGACCGCCTGGGAATACTAGGTGCCGTAGACTTTTTCATTTTTCCTCACCCACAACTCCGCACCCTTTCTTTCTTTATTTCTTTTTCACTATTCTTTTATCCTGTCATTGTTATGAAAAGTCCCTCCCCCCCCCCCCTCACCACCACCGTTGAAGACATTGACTTGCCATATACCACTATTGTTGTGACCTGATCATTGCAATCACAAGTTTTTCTCCAGCCCCCTTTAATTCGAGACAAGTGTATCATTAGGGCTATATCATTCCGCATGCATGCATGCACGCACGCACGAGTGTTCTCCCTCAGGAAAAGTGCCGAAAAGAAACGGGAGAACATCTTTCTTGATATGTTCTCAAACAAAATCTCTCGTTTTTTGTGGCTTGGATGTCGGAGTACACAAAAGGAAGTAAATGTGATGCACAAATTAGGTCGATTGAGGCAATTTTAGACCACTTTAGGCTTCCCATGAGCAGCGTACGAACACTATGTTAAGAGGTTTGTTCACAAGTCGGACGAACGTGGCTAGCTTCAGACTCTCAGTGTGAGTGTGCGTGCGTGCGTCAGTCATTGGGGCAATCATATCCGGGCGTATATGCTACCATATAGCTTCTCAAGTCATATAAAAACATGCACATTATTTAGTTTAATGGGATAAGTAACCATATAGGTGGTCTAGAGTTGAACATCCAACTTTGCAAAATAAGTCTCGGGGCGGGCGGGTATAAAAAGCTTAAATTTCACCATTCTAATGTCTACGACCATATCACGTTGAATATACCGGTTCTCGTCCGATCACCGAAGTCAAGCAGCGTCGAGCCTAGTCAGTACTTGGATGGGTGACCGCCTGGGAATACTAGGTGCCGTAGACTTTTTCATTTTTCCTCACCCACAACTCCGCACCCTTTCTTTCTTTATTTCTTTTTCACTATTCTTTTATCCTGTCATTGTTATGAAAAGTCCCTCCCCCCCCCCCCTCACCACCACCGTTGAAGACATTGACTTGCCATATACCACTATTGTTGTGACCTGATCATTGCAATCACAAGTTTTTCTCCAGCCCCCTTTAATTCGAGACAAGTGTATCATTAGGGCTATATCATTCCGCATGCATGCATGCACGCACGCACGAGTGTTCTCCCTCAGGAAAAGTGCCGAAAAGAAACGGGAGAACATCTTTCTTGATATGTTCTCAAACAAAATCTCTCGTTTTTTGTGGCTTGGATGTCGGAGTACACAAAAGGAAGTAAATGTGATGCACAAATTAGGTCGATTGAGGCAATTTTAGACCACTTTAGGCTTCCCATGAGCAGCGTACGAACACTATGTTAAGAGGTTTGTTCACAAGTCGGACGAACGTGGCTAGCTTCAGACTCTCAGTGTGAGTGTGCGTGCGTGCGTCAGTCATTGGGGCAATCATATCCGGGCGTATATGCTACCATATAGCTTCTCAAGTCATATAAAAACATGCACATTATTTAGTTTAATGGGATAAGTAACCATATAGGTGGTCTAGAGTTGAACATCCAACTTTGCAAAATAAGTCTCGGGGCGGGCGGGTATAAAAAGCTTAAATTTCACCATTCTAATGTCTACGACCATATCACGTTGAATATACCGGTTCTCGTCCGATCACCGAAGTCAAGCAGCGTCGAGCCTAGTCAGTACTTGGATGGGTGACCGCCTGGGAATACTAGGTGCCGTAGACTTTTTCATTTTCCTCACCCACAACTCCGCACCCTTTCTTTCTTTATTTCTTTTTCACTATTCTTTTATCCTGTCATTGTTATGAAAAGTCCCCTCCCCCCCCCCCCTCACCACCACCGTTGAAGACATTGACTTGCCATATACCACTATTGTTGTGACCTGATCATTGCAATCACAAGTTTTTCTCCAGCCCCCTTTAATTCGAGACAAGTGTATCATTAGGGCTATATCATTCCGCATGCATGCATGCACGCACGCACGAGTGTTCTCCCTCAGGAAAAGTGCCGAAAAGAAACGGGAGAACATCTTTCTTGATATGTTCTCAAACAAAATCTCTCGTTTTTTGTGGCTTGGATGTCGGAGTACACAAAAGGAAGTAAATGTGATGCACAAATTAGGTCGATTGAGGCAATTTTAGACCACTTTAGGCTTCCCATGAGCAGCGTACGTACACTATGTTAAGAGGTTTGTTCACAAGTCGGACGAACGTGGCTAGCTTCAGACTCTCAGTGTGAGTGTGCGTGCGTGCGTCAGTCATTGGGGCAATCATATCCGGGCGTATATGCTACCATATAGCTTTCTCAAGTCATATAAAAACATGCACATTATTTAGTTAATGGGATAAGTAACCATATAGGTGGTCTAGAGTTGAACATCCAACTTTGCAAAATAAGTCTCGGGGCGGGCGGGTATAAAAAGCTTAAATTTCACCATTCTAATGTCTACGACCATATCACGTTGAATATACCGGTTCTCGTCCGATCACCGAAGTCAAGCAGCGTCCGAGCCTAGTCAGTACTTGGATGGTGACCGCCTGGGAATACTAGGTGCCGTAGACTTTTTCATTTTTCCTCACCCACAACTCCGCACCCTTTCTTTCTTTATTTCTTTTTCACTATTCTTTTATCCTGTCATTGTTATGAAAAGTCCCTCCCCCCCCCCTCACCACCACCGTTGAAGACATTGACTTGCCATATACCACTATTGTTGTGACCTGATCATTGCAATCACAAGTTTTTCTCCAGCCCCCTTTAATTCGAGACAAGTGTATCATTAGGGCTATATCATTCCGCATGCATGCATGCACGCACGCACGAGTGTTCTCCCTCAGGAAAAGTGCCGAAAGAAACGGGAGAACATCTTTCTTGATATGTTCTCAAACAAAATCTCTCGTTTTTTGTGGCTTGGATGTCGGAGTACACAAAAGGAAGTAAATGTGATGCACAAATTAGGTCGATTGAGGCAATTTTAGACCACTTTAGGCTTCCCATGAGCAGCGTACGAACACTATGTTAAGAGGTTTGTTCACAAGTCGGACGAACGTGGCTAGCTTCAGACTCTCAGTGTGAGTGTGCGTGCGTGCGTCAGTCATTGGGGCAATCATATCCGGGCGTATATGCTACCATATAGCTTCTCAAGTCATATAAAAACATGCACATTATTTAGTTTAATGGGATAAGTAACCATATAGGTGGTCTAGAGTTGAACATCCAACTTTGCAAAATAAGTCTCGGGGCGGGCGGGTATAAAAAGCTTAAATTTCACCATTCTAATGTCTACGACCATATCACGTTGAATATACCGGTTCTCGTCCGATCACCGAAGTCAAGCAGCGTCGAGCCTAGTCAGTACTTGGATGGGTGACCGCCTGGGAATACTAGGTGCCGTAGACTTTTTCATTTTTCCTCACCCACAACTCCGCACCCTTTCTTTCTTTATTTCTTTTTCACTATTCTTTTATCCTGTCATTGTTATGAAAAGTCCCTCCCCCCCCCCCCTCACCACCACCGTTGAAGACATTGACTTGCCATATACCACTATTGTTGTGACCTGATCATTGCAATCACAAGTTTTTCTCCAGCCCCCTTTAATTCGAGACAAGTGTATCATTAGGGCTATATCATTCCGCATGCATGCATGCACGCACGCACGAGTGTTCTCCCTCAGGAAAAGTGCCGAAAAGAAACGGGAGAACATCTTTCTTGATATGTTCTCAAACAAAATCTCTCGTTTTTTGTGGCTTGGATGTCGGAGTACACAAAAGGAAGTAAATGTGATGCACAAATTAGGTCGATTGAGGCAATTTTAGACCACTTTAGGCTTCCCATGAGCAGCGTACGAACACTATGTTAAGAGGTTTGTTCACAAGTCGGACGAACGTGGCTAGCTTCAGACTCTCAGTGTGAGTGTGCGTGCGTGCGTCAGTCATTGGGGCAATCATATCCGGGCGTATATGCTACCATATAGCTTCTCAAGTCATATAAAAACATGCACATTATTTAGTTTAATGGGATAAGTAACCATATAGGTGGTCTAGAGTTGAACATCCAACTTTGCAAAATAAGTCTCGGGGCGGGCGGGTATAAAAAGCTTAAATTTCACCATTCTAATGTCTACGACCATATCACGTTGAATATACCGGTTCTCGTCCGATCACCGAAGTCAAGCAGCGTCGAGCCTAGTCAGTACTTGGATGGGTGACCGCCTGGGAATACTAGGTGCCGTAGACTTTTTCATTTTTCCTCACCCACAACTCCGCACCCTTTCTTTCTTTATTTCTTTTTCACTATTCTTTTATCCTGTCATTGTTATGAAAAGTCCCTCCCCCCCCCCCCCTCACCACCACCGTTGAAGACATTGACTTGCCATATACCACTATTGTTGTGACCTGATCATTGCAATCACAAGTTTTTCTCCAGCCCCCTTTAATTCGAGACAAGTGTATCATTAGGGCTATATCATTCCGCATGCATGCATGCACGCACGCACGAGTGTTCTCCCTCAGGAAAAGTGCCGAAAAGAAACGGGAGAACATCTTTCTTGATATGTTCTCAAACAAAATCTCTCGTTTTTTGTGGCTTGGATGTCGGAGTACACAAAAGGAAGTAAATGTGATGCACAAATTAGGTCGATTGAGGCAATTTTAGACCACTTTAGGCTTCCCATGAGCAGCGTACGAACACTATGTTAAGAGGTTTGTTCACAAGTCGGACGAACGTGGCTAGCTTCAGACTCTCAGTGTGAGTGTGCGTGCGTGCGTCAGTCATTGGGGCAATCATATCCGGGCGTATATGCTACCATATAGCTTCTCAAGTCATATAAAAACATGCACATTATTTAGTTTAATGGGATAAGTAACCATATAGGTGGTCTAGAGTTGAACATCCAACTTTGCAAAATAAGTCTCGGGGCGGGCGGGTATAAAAAGCTTAAATTTCACCATTCTAATGTCTACGACCATATCACGTTGAATATACCGGTTCTCGTCCGATCACCGAAGTCAAGCAGCGTCGAGCCTAGTCAGTACTTGGATGGGTGACCGCCTGGGAATACTAGGTGCCGTAGACTTTTTCATTTTTCCTCACCCACAACTCCGCACCCTTTCTTTCTTTATTTCTTTTTCACTATTCTTTTATCCTGTCATTGTTATGAAAAGTCCCTCCCCCCCCCCCCTCACCACCACCGTTGAAGACATTGACTTGCCATATACCACTATTGTTGTGACCTGATCATTGCAATCACAAGTTTTTCTCCAGCCCCCTTTAATTCGAGACAAGTGTATCATTAGGGCTATATCATTCCGCATGCATGCATGCACGCACGCACGAGTGTTCTCCCTCAGGAAAAGTGCCGAAAAGAAACGGGAGAACATCTTTCTTGATATGTTCTCAAACAAAATCTCTCGTTTTTTGTGGCTTGGATGTCGGAGTACACAAAAGGAAGTAAATGTGATGCACAAATTAGGTCGATTGAGGCAATTTTAGACCACTTTAGGCTTCCCATGAGCAGCGTACGAACACTATGTTAAGAGGTTTGTTCACAAGTCGGACGAACGTGGCTAGCTTCAGACTCTCAGTGTGAGTGTGCGTGCGTGCGTCAGTCATTGGGGCAATCATATCCGGGCGTATATGCTACCATATAGCTTCTCAAGTCATATAAAAACATGCACATTATTTAGTTTAATGGGATAAGTAACCATATAGGTGGTCTAGAGTTGAACATCCAACTTTGCAAAATAAGTCTCGGGGCGGGCGGGTATAAAAAGCTTAAATTTCACCATTCTAATGTCTACGACCATATCACGTTGAATATACCGGTTCTCGTCCGATCACCGAAGTCAAGCAGCGTCGAGCCTAGTCAGTACTTGGATGGGTGACCGCCTGGGAATACTAGGTGCCGTAGACTTTTTCATTTTTCCTCACCCACAACTCCGCACCCTTTCTTTCTTTATTTCTTTTTCACTATTCTTTTATCCTGTCATTGTTATGAAAAGTCCCTCCCCCCCCCCCCCTCACCACCACCGTTGAAGACATTGACTTGCCATATACCACTATTGTTGTGACCTGATCATTGCAATCACAAGTTTTTCTCCAGCCCCCTTTAATTCGAGACAAGTGTATCATTAGGGCTATATCATTCCGCATGCATGCATGCACGCACGCACGAGTGTTCTCCCTCAGGAAAAGTGCCGAAAAGAAACGGGAGAACATCTTTCTTGATATGTTCTCAAACAAAATCTCTCGTTTTTTGTGGCTTGGATGTCGGAGTACACAAAAGGAAGTAAATGTGATGCACAAATTAGGTCGATTGAGGCAATTTTAGACCACTTTAGGCTTCCCATGAGCAGCGTACGAACACTATGTTAAGAGGTTTGTTCACAAGTCGGACGAACGTGGCTAGCTTCAGACTCTCAGTGTGAGTGTGCGTGCGTGCGTCAGTCATTGGGGCAATCATATCCGGGCGTATATGCTACCATATAGCTTCTCAAGTCATATAAAAACATGCACATTATTTAGTTTAATGGGATAAGTAACC
The DNA here is from genome assembly GCF_037975245.1 of Apostichopus japonicus. NCBI lineage: Eukaryota > Metazoa > Echinodermata > Holothuroidea > Aspidochirotida > Stichopodidae > Apostichopus > Apostichopus japonicus. Next base: position 38,300,756 of record NC_092568.1, read on the forward strand.
ATATAGGTGGTCTAGAGTTGAACATCCAACTTTGCAAAATAAGTCTCGGGGCGGGCGGGTATAAAAAGCTTAAATTTCACCATTCTAATGTCTACGACCATATCACGTTGAATATACCGGTTCTCGTCCGATCACCGAAGTCAAGCAGCGTCGAGCCTAGTCAGTACTTGGATGGGTGACCGCCTGGGAATACTAGGTGCCGTAGACTTTTTCATTTTTCCTCACCCACAACTCCGCACCCTTTCTTTCTTTATTTCTTTTTCACTATTCTTTTATCCTGTCATTGTTATGAAAAGTCCCTCCCCCCCCCCCTCACCACCACCGTTGAAGACATTGACTTGCCATATACCACTATTGTTGTGACCTGATCATTGCAATCACAAGTTTTTCTCCAGCCCCCTTTAATTCGAGACAAGTGTATCATTAGGGCTATATCATTCCGCATGCATGCATGCACGCACGCACGAGTGTTCTCCCTCAGGAAAAGTGCCGAAAAGAAACGGGAGAACATCTTTCTTGATATGTTCTCAAACAAAATCTCTCGTTTTTTGTGGCTTGGATGTCGGAGTACACAAAAGGAAGTAAATGTGATGCACAAATTAGGTCGATTGAGGCAATTTTAGACCACTTTAGGCTTCCCATGAGCAGCGTACGAACACTATGTTAAGAGGTTTGTTCACAAGTCGGACGAACGTGGCTAGCTTCAGACTCTCAGTGTGAGTGTGCGTGCGTGCGTCAGTCATTGGGGCAATCATATCCGGGCGTATATGCTACCATATAGCTTCTCAAGTCATATAAAAACATGCACATTATTTAGTTTAATGGGATAAGTAACCATATAGGTGGTCTAGAGTTGAACATCCAACTTTGCAAAATAAGTCTCGGGGCGGGCGGGTATAAAAAGCTTAAATTTCACCATTCTAATGTCTACGACCATATCACGTTGAATATACCGGTTCTCGTCCGATCACCGAAGTCAAGCAGCGTCGAGCCTAGTCAGTACTTGGATGGGTGACCGCCTGGGAATACTAGGTGCCGTAGACTTTTTCATTTTTCCTCACCCACAACTCCGCACCCTTTCTTTCTTTATTTCTTTTTCACTATTCTTTTATCCTGTCATTGTTATGAAAAGTCCCTCCCCCCCCCCTCACCACCACCGTTGAAGACATTGACTTGCCATATACCACTATTGTTGTGACCTGATCATTGCAATCACAAGTTTTTCTCCAGCCCCCTTTAATTCGAGACAAGTGTATCATTAGGGCTATATCATTCCGCATGCATGCATGCACGCACGCACGAGTGTTCTCCCTCAGGAAAAGTGCCGAAAAGAAACGGGAGAACATCTTTCTTGATATGTTCTCAAACAAAATCTCTCGTTTTTTGTGGCTTGGATGTCGGAGTACACAAAAGGAAGTAAATGTGATGCACAAATTAGGTCGATTGAGGCAATTTTAGACCACTTTAGGCTTCCCATGAGCAGCGTACGAACACTATGTTAAGAGGTTTGTTCACAAGTCGGACGAACGTGGCTAGCTTCAGACTCTCAGTGTGAGTGTGCGTGCGTGCGTCAGTCATTGGGGCAATCATATCCGGGCGTATATGCTACCATATAGCTTCTCAAGTCATATAAAAACATGCACATTATTTAGTTTAATGGGATAAGTAACCATATAGGTGGTCTAGAGTTGAACATCCAACTTTGCAAAATAAGTCTCGGGGCGGGCGGGTATAAAAAGCTTAAATTTCACCATTCTAATGTCTACGACCATATCACGTTGAATATACCGGTTCTCGTCCGATCACCGAAGTCAAGCAGCGTCGAGCCTAGTCAGTACTTGGATGGGTGACCGCCTGGGAATACTAGGTGCCGTAGACTTTTTCATTTTTCCTCACCCACAACTCCGCACCCTTTCTTTCTTTATTTCTTTTTCACTATTCTTTTATCCTGTCATTGTTATGAAAAGTCCCTCCCCCCCCCCCCTCACCAACACCGTTGAAGACATTGACTTGCCATATACCACTATTGTTGTGACCTGATCATTGCAATCACAAGTTTTTCTCCAGCCCCCTTTAATTCGAGACAAGTGTATCATTAGGGCTATATCATTCCGCATGCATGCATGCACGCACGCACGAGTGTTCTCCCTCAGGAAAAGTGCCGAAAAGAAACGGGAGAACATCTTTCTTGATATGTTCTCAAACAAAATCTCTCGTTTTTTGTGGCTTGGATGTCGGAGTACACAAAAGGAAGTAAATGTGATGCACAAATTAGGTCGATTGAGGCAATTTTAGACCACTTTAGGCTTCCCATGAGCAGCGTACGAACACTATGTTAAGAGGTTTGTTCACAAGTCGGACGAACGTGGCTAGCTTCAGACTCTCAGTGTGAGTGTGCGTGCGTGCGTCAGTCATTGGGGCAATCATATCCGGGCGTATATGCTACCATATAGCTTCTCAAGTCATATAAAAACATGCACATTATTTAGTTTAATGGGATAAGTAACCATATAGGTGGTCTAGAGTTGAACATCCAACTTTGCAAAATAAGTCTCGGGGCGGGCGGGTATAAAAAGCTTAAATTTCACCATTCTAATGTCTACGACCATATCACGTTGAATATACCGGTTCTCGTCCGATCACCGAAGTCAAGCAGCGTCGAGCCTAGTCAGTACTTGGATGGGTGACCGCCTGGGAATACTAGGTGCCGTAGACTTTTTCATTTTTCCTCACCCACAACTCCGCACCCTTTCTTTCTTTATTTCTTTTTCACTATTCTTTTATCCTGTCATTGTTATGAAAAGTCCCTCCCCCCCCCCTCACCACCACCGTTGAAGACATTGACTTGCCATATACCACTATTGTTGTGACCTGATCATTGCAATCACAAGTTTTTCTCCAGCCCCCTTTAATTCGAGACAAGTGTATCATTAGGGCTATATCATTCCGCATGCATGCATGCACGCACGCACGAGTGTTCTCCCTCAGGAAAAGTGCCGAAAAGAAACGGGAGAACATCTTTCTTGATATGTTCTCAAACAAAATCTCTCGTTTTTTGTGGCTTGGATGTCGGAGTACACAAAAGGAAGTAAATGTGATGCACAAATTAGGTCGATTGAGGCAATTTTAGACCACTTTAGGCTTCCCATGAGCAGCGTACGAACACTATGTTAAGAGGTTTGTTCACAAGTCGGACGAACGTGGCTAGCTTCAGACTCTCAGTGTGAGTGTGCGTGCGTGCGTCAGTCATTGGGGCAATCATATCCGGGCGTATATGCTACCATATAGCTTCTCAAGTCATATAAAAACATGCACATTATTTAGTTTAATGGGATAAGTAACCATATAGGTGGTCTAGAGTTGAACATCCAACTTTGCAAAATAAGTCTCGGGGCGGGCGGGTATAAAAAGCTTAAATTTCACCATTCTAATGTCTACGACCATATCACGTTGAATATACCGGTTCTCGTCCGATCACCGAAGTCAAGCAGCGTCGAGCCTAGTCAGTACTTGGATGGGTGACCGCCTGGGAATACTAGGTGCCGTAGACTTTTTCATTTTTCCTCACCCACAACTCCGCACCCTTTCTTTCTTTATTTCTTTTTCACTATTCTTTTATCCTGTCATTGTTATGAAAAGTCCCTCCCCCCCCCCCCTCACCACCACCGTTGAAGACATTGACTTGCCATATACCACTATTGTTGTGACCTGATCATTGCAATCACAAGTTTTTCTCCAGCCCCCTTTAATTCGAGACAAGTGTATCATTAGGGCTATATCATTCCGCATGCATGCACGCACGCACGAGTGTTCTCCCTCAGGAAAAGTGCCGAAAAGAAACGGGAGAACATCTTTCTTGATATGTTCTCAAACAAAATCTCTCGTTTTTTGTGGCTTGGATGTCGGAGTACACAAAAGGAAGTAAATGTGATGCACAAATTAGGTCGATTGAGGCAATTTTAGACCACTTTAGGCTTCCCATGAGCAGCGTACGAACACTATGTTAAGAGGTTTGTTCACAAGTCGGACGAACGTGGCTAGCTTCAGACTCTCAGTGTGAGTGTGCGTGCGTGCGTCAGTCATTGGGGCAATCATATCCGGGCGTATATGCTACCATATAGCTTCTCAAGTCATATAAAAACATGCACATTATTTAGTTTAATGGGATAAGTAACCATATAGGTGGTCTAGAGTTGAACATCCAACTTTGCAAAATAAGTCTCGGGGCGGGCGGGTATAAAAAGCTTAAATTTCACCATTCTAATGTCTACGACCATATCACGTTGAATATACCGGTTCTCGTCCGATCACCGAAGTCAAGCAGCGTCGAGCCTAGTCAGTACTTGGATGGGTGACCGCCTGGGAATACTAGGTGCCGTAGACTTTTTCATTTTTCCTCACCCACAACTCCGCACCCTTTCTTTCTTTATTTCTTTTTCACTATTCTTTTATCCTGTCATTGTTATGAAAAGTCCCTCCCCCCCCCCCTCACCACCACCGTTGAAGACATTGACTTGCCATATACCACTATTGTTGTGACCTGATCATTGCAATCACAAGTTTTTCTCCAGCCCCCTTTAATTCGAGACAAGTGTATCATTAGGGCTATATCATTCCGCATGCATGCATGCACGCACGCACGAGTGTTCTCCCTCAGGAAAAGTGCCGAAAAGAAACGGGAGAACATCTTTCTTGATATGTTCTCAAACAAAATCTCTCGTTTTTTGTGGCTTGGATGTCGGAGTACACAAAAGGAAGTAAATGTGATGCACAAATTAGGTCGATTGAGGCAATTTTAGACCACTTTAGGCTTCCCATGAGCAGCGTACGAACACTATGTTAAGAGGTTTGTTCACAAGTCGGACGAACGTGGCTAGCTTCAGACTCTCAGTGTGAGTGTGCGTGCGTGCGTCAGTCATTGGGGCAATCATATCCGGGCGTATATGCTACCATATAGCTTCTCAAGTCATATAAAAACATGCACATTATTTAGTTTAATGGGATAAGTAACCATATAGGTGGTCTAGAGTTGAACATCCAACTTTGCAAAATAAGTCTCGGGGCGGGCGGGTATAAAAAGCTTAAATTTCACCATTCTAATGTCTACGACCATATCACGTTGAATATACCGGTTCTCGTCCGATCACCGAAGTCAAGCAGCGTCGAGCCTAGTCAGTACTTGGATGGGTGACCGCCTGGGAATACTAGGTGCCGTAGACTTTTTCATTTTTCCTCACCCACAACTCCGCACCCTTTCTTTCTTTATTTCTTTTTCACTATTCTTTTATCCTGTCATTGTTATGAAAAGTCCCTCCCCCCCCCCCTCACCACCACCGTTGAAGACATTGACTTGCCATATACCACTATTGTTGTGACCTGATCATTGCAATCACAAGTTTTTCTCCAGCCCCCTTTAATTCGAGACAAGTGTATCATTAGGGCTATATCATTCCGCATGCATGCACGCACGCACGAGTGTTCTCCCTCAGGAAAAGTGCCGAAAAGAAACGGGAGAACATCTTTCTTGATATGTTCTCAAACAAAATCTCTCGTTTTTTGTGGCTTGGATGTCGGAGTACACAAAAGGAAGTAAATGTGATGCACAAATTAGGTCGATTGAGGCAATTTTAGACCACTTTAGGCTTCCCATGAGCAGCGTACGAACACTATGTTAAGAGGTTTGTTCACAAGTCGGACGAACGTGGCTAGCTTCAGACTCTCAGTGTGAGTGTGCGTGCGTGCGTCAGTCATTGGGGCAATCATATCCGGGCGTATATGCTACCATATAGCTTCTCAAGTCATATAAAAACATGCACATTATTTAGTTTAATGGGATAAGTAACCATATAGGTGGTCTAGAGTTGAACATCCAACTTTGCAAAATAAGTCTCGGGGCGGGCGGGTATAAAAAGCTTAAATTTCACCATTCTAATGTCTACGACCATATCACGTTGAATATACCGGTTCTCGTCCGATCACCGAAGTCAAGCAGCGTCGAGCCTAGTCAGTACTTGGATGGGTGACCGCCTGGGAATACTAGGTGCCGTAGACTTTTTCATTTTTCCTCACCCACAACTCCGCACCCTTTCTTTCTTTATTTCTTTTTCACTATTCTTTTATCCTGTCATTGTTATGAAAAGTCCCTCCCCCCCCCCTCACCACCACCGTTGAAGACATTGACTTGCCATATACCACTATTGTTGTGACCTGATCATTGCAATCACAAGTTTTTCTCCAGCCCCCTTTAATTCGAGACAAGTGTATCATTAGGGCTATATCATTCCGCATGCATGCATGCACGCACGCACGAGTGTTCTCCCTCAGGAAAAGTGCCGAAAAGAAACGGGAGAACATCTTTCTTGATATGTTCTCAAACAAAATCTCTCGTTTTTTGTGGCTTGGATGTCGGAGTACACAAAAGGAAGTAAATGTGATGCACAAATTAGGTCGATTGAGGCAATTTTAGACCACTTTAGGCTTCCCATGAGCAGCGTACGAACACTATGTTAAGAGGTTTGTTCACAAGTCGGACGAACGTGGCTAGCTTCAGACTCTCAGTGTGAGTGTGCGTGCGTGCGTCAGTCATTGGGGCAATCATATCCGGGCGTATATGCTACCATATAGCTTCTCAAGTCATATAAAAACATGCACATTATTTAGTTTAATGGGATAAGTAACCATATAGGTGGTCTAGAGTTGAACATCCAACTTTGCAAAATAAGTCTCGGGGCGGGCGGGTATAAAAAGCTTAAATTTCACCATTCTAATGTCTACGACCATATCACGTTGAATATACCGGTTCTCGTCCGATCACCGAAGTCAAGCAGCGTCGAGCCTAGTCAGTACTTGGATGGGTGACCGCCTGGGAATACTAGGTGCCGTAGACTTTTTCATTTTTCCTCACCCACAACTCCGCACCCTTTCTTTCTTTATTTCTTTTTCACTATTCTTTTATCCTGTCATTGTTATGAAAAGTCCCTCCCCCCCCCCCTCACCAACACCGTTGAAGACATTGACTTGCCATATACCACTATTGTTGTGACCTGATCATTGCAATCACAAGTTTTTCTCCAGCCCCCTTTAATTCGAGACAAGTGTATCATTAGGGCTATATCATTCCGCATGCATGCATGCACGCACGCACGAGTGTTCTCCCTCAGGAAAAGTGCCGAAAAGAAACGGGAGAACATCTTTCTTGATATGTTCTCAAACAAAATCTCTCGTTTTTTGTGGCTTGGATGTCGGAGTACACAAAAGGAAGTAAATGTGATGCACAAATTAGGTCGATTGAGGCAATTTTAGACCACTTTAGGCTTCCCATGAGCAGCGTACGAACACTATGTTAAGAGGTTTGTTCACAAGTCGGACGAACGTGGCTAGCTTCAGACTCTCAGTGTGAGTGTGCGTGCGTGCGTCAGTCATTGGGGCAATCATATCCGGGCGTATATGCTACCATATAGCTTCTCAAGTCATATAAAAACATGCACATTATTTAGTTTAATGGGATAAGTAACCATATAGGTGGTCTAGAGTTGAACATCCAACTTTGCAAAATAAGTCTCGGGGCGGGCGGGCGGGTATAAAAAGCTTAAATTTCACCATTCTAATGTCTACGACCATATCACGTTGAATATACCGGTTCTCGTCCGATCACCGAAGTCAAGCAGCGTCGAGCCTAGTCAGTACTTGGATGGGTGACCGCCTGGGAATACTAGGTGCCGTAGACTTTTTCATTTTTCCTCACCCACAACTCCGCACCCTTTCTTTCTTTATTTCTTTTTCACTATTCTTTTATCCTGTCATTGTTATGAAAAGTCCCTCCCCCCCCCCCCCTCACCACCACCGTTGAAGACATTGACTTGCCATATACCACTATTGTTGTGACCTGATCATTGCAATCACAAGTTTTTCTCCAGCCCCCTTTAATTCGAGACAAGTGTATCATTAGGGCTATATCATTCCGCATGCATGCACGCACGCACGAGTGTTCTCCCTCAGGAAAAGTGCCGAAAAGAAACGGGAGAACATCTTTCTTGATATGTTCTCAAACAAAATCTCTCGTTTTTTGTGGCTTGGATGTCGGAGTACACAAAAGGAAGTAAATGTGATGCACAAATTAGGTCGATTGAGGCAATTTTAGACCACTTTAGGCTTCCCATGAGCAGCGTACGAACACTATGTTAAGAGGTTTGTTCACAAGTCGGACGAACGTGGCTAGCTTCAGACTCTCAGTGTGAGTGTGCGTGCGTGCGTCAGTCATTGGGGCAATCATATCCGGGCGTATATGCTACCATATAGCTTCTCAAGTCATATAAAAACATGCACATTATTTAGTTTAATGGGATAAGTAACCATATAGGTGGTCTAGAGTTGAACATCCAACTTTGCAAAATAAGTCTCGGGGCGGGCGGGTATAAAAAGCTTAAATTTCACCATTCTAATGTCTACGACCATATCACGTTGAATATACCGGTTCTCGTCCGATCACCGAAGTCAAGCAGCGTCGAGCCTAGTCAGTACTTGGATGGGTGACCGCCTGGGAATACTAGGTGCCGTAGACTTTTTCATTTTTCCTCACCCACAACTCCGCACCCTTTCTTTCTTTATTTCTTTTTCACTATTCTTTTATCCTGTCATTGTTATGAAAAGTCCCTCCCCCCCCCCCCTCACCACCACCGTTGAAGACATTGACTTGCCATATACCACTATTGTTGTGACCTGATCATTGCAATCACAAGTTTTTCTCCAGCCCCCTTTAATTCGAGACAAGTGTATCATTAGGGCTATATCATTCCGCATGCATGCACGCACGCACGAGTGTTCTCCCTCAGGAAAAGTGCCGAAAAGAAACGGGAGAACATCTTTCTTGATATGTTCTCAAACAAAATCTCTCGTTTTTTGTGGCTTGGATGTCGGAGTACACAAAAGGAAGTAAATGTGATGCACAAATTAGGTCGATTGAGGCAATTTTAGACCACTTTAGGCTTCCCATGAGCAGCGTACGAACACTATGTTAAGAGGTTTGTTCACAAGTCGGACGAACGTGGCTAGCTTCAGACTCTCAGTGTGAGTGTGCGTGCGTGCGTCAGTCATTGGGGCAATCATATCCGGGCGTATATGCTACCATATAGCTTCTCAAGTCATATAAAAACATGCACATTATTTAGTTTAATGGGATAAGTAACCATATAGGTGGTCTAGAGTTGAACATCCAACTTTGCAAAATAAGTCTCGGGGCGGGCGGGTATAAAAAGCTTAAATTTCACCATTCTAATGTCTACGACCATATCACGTTGAATATACCGGTTCTCGTCCGATCACCGAAGTCAAGCAGCGTCGAGCCTAGTCAGTACTTGGATGGGTGACCGCCTGGGAATACTAGGTGCCGTAGACTTTTTCATTTTTCCTCACCCACAACTCCGCACCCTTTCTTTCTTTATTTCTTTTTCACTATTCTTTTATCCTGTCATTGTTATGAAAAGTCCCTCCCCCCCCCCTCACCACCACCGTTGAAGACATTGACTTGCCATATACCACTATTGTTGTGACCTGATCATTGCAATCACAAGTTTTTCTCCAGCCCCCTTTAATTCGAGACAAGTGTATCATTAGGGCTATATCATTCCGCATGCATGCACGCACGCACGAGTGTTCTCCCTCAGGAAAAGTGCCGAAAAGAAACGGGAGAACATCTTTCTTGATATGTTCTCAAACAAAATCTCTCGTTTTTTGTGGCTTGGATGTCGGAGTACACAAAAGGAAGTAAATGTGATGCACAAATTAGGTCGATTGAGGCAATTTTAGACCACTTTAGGCTTCCCATGAGCAGCGTACGAACACTGTGTTAAGAGGTTTGTTCACAAGTCGGACGAACGTGGCTAGCTTCAGACTCTCAGTGTGAGTGTGCGTGCGTGCGTCAGTCATTGGGGCAATCATATCCGGGCGTATATGCTACCATATAGCTTCTCAAGTCATATAAAAACATGCACATTATTTAGTTTAATGGGATAAGTAACCATATAGGTGGTCTAGAGTTGAACATCCAACTTTGCAAAATAAGTCTCGGGGCGGGCGGGTATAAAAAGCTTAAATTTCACCATTCTAATGTCTACGACCATATCACGTTGAATATACCGGTTCTCGTCCGATCACCGAAGTCAAGCAGCGTCGAGCCTAGTCAGTACTTGGATGGGTGACCGCCTGGGAATACTAGGTGCCGTAGACTTTTTCATTTTTCCTCACCCACAACTCCGCACCCTTTCTTTCTTTATTTCTTTTTCACTATTCTTTTATCCTGTCATTGTTATGAAAAGTCCCTCCCCCCCCCCTCACCACCACCGTTGAAGACATTGACTTGCCATATACCACTATTGTTGTGACCTGATCATTGCAATCACAAGTTTTTCTCCAGCCCCCTTTAATTCGAGACAAGTGTATCATTAGGGCTATATCATTCCGCATGCATGCATGCACGCACGCACGAGTGTTCTCCCTCAGGAAAAGTGCCGAAAAGAAACGGGAGAACATCTTTCTTGATATGTTCTCAAACAAAATCTCTCGTTTTTTGTGGCTTGGATGTCGGAGTACACAAAAGGAAGTAAATGTGATGCACAAATTAGGTCGATTGAGGCAATTTTAGACCACTTTAGGCTTCCCATGAGCAGCGTACGAACACTATGTTAAGAGGTTTGTTCACAAGTCGGACGAACGTGGCTAGCTTCAGACTCTCAGTGTGAGTGTGCGTGCGTGCGTCAGTCATTGGGGCAATCATATCCGGGCGTATATGCTACCATATAGCTTCTCAAGTCATATAAAAACATGCACATTATTTAGTTTAATGGGATAAGTAACCATATAGGTGGTCTAGAGTTGAACATCCAACTTTGCAAAATAAGTCTCGGGGCGGGCGGGTATAAAAAGCTTAAATTTCACCATTCTAATGTCTACGACCATATCACGTTGAATATACCGGTTCTCGTCCGATCACCGAAGTCAAGCAGCGTCGAGCCTAGTCAGTACTTGGATGGGTGACCGCCTGGGAATACTAGGTGCCGTAGACTTTTTCATTTTTCCTCACCCACAACTCCGCACCCTTTCTTTCTTTATTTCTTTTTCACTATTCTTTTATCCTGTCATTGTTATGAAAAGTCCCTCCCCCCCCCCTCACCACCACCGTTGAAGACATTGACTTGCCATATACCACTATTGTTGTGACCTGATCATTGCAATCACAAGTTTTTCTCCAGCCCCCTTTAATTCGAGACAAGTGTATCATTAGGGCTATATCATTCCGCATGCATGCATGCACGCACGCACGAGTGTTCTCCCTCAGGAAAAGTGCCGAAAAGAAACGGGAGAACATCTTTCTTGATATGTTCTCAAACAAAATCTCTCGTTTTTTGTGGCTTGGATGTCGGAGTACACAAAAGGAAGTAAATGTGATGCACAAATTAGGTCGATTGAGGCAATTTTAGACCACTTTAGGCTTCCCATGAGCAGCGTACGAACACTATGTTAAGAGGTTTGTTCACAAGTCGGACGAACGTGGCTAGCTTCAGACTCTCAGTGTGAGTGTGCGTGCGTGCGTCAGTCATTGGGGCAATCATATCCGGGCGTATATGCTACCATATAGCTTCTCAAGTCATATAAAAACATGCACATTATTTAGTTTAATGGGATAAGTAACCATATAGGTGGTCTAGAGTTGAACATCCAACTTTGCAAAATAAGTCTCGGGGCGGGCGGGTATAAAAAGCTTAAATTTCACCATTCTAATGTCTACGACCATATCACGTTGAATATACCGGTTCTCGTCCGATCACCGAAGTCAAGCAGCGTCGAGCCTAGTCAGTACTTGGATGGGTGACCGCCTGGGAATACTAGGTGCCGTAGACTTTTTCATTTTTCCTCACCCACAACTCCGCACCCTTTCTTTCTTTATTTCTTTTTCACTATTCTTTTATCCTGTCATTGTTATGAAAAGTCCCTCCCCCCCCCCCTCACCACCACCGTTGAAGACATTGACTTGCCATATACCACTATTGTTGTGACCTGATCATTGCAATCACAAGTTTTTCTCCAGCCCCCTTTAATTCGAGACAAGTGTATCATTAGGGCTATATCATTCCGCATGCATGCACGCACGCACGAGTGTTCTCCCTCAGGAAAAGTGCCGAAAAGAAACGGGAGAACATCTTTCTTGATATGTTCTCAAACAAAATCTCTCGTTTTTTGTGGCTTGGATGTCGGAGTACACAAAAGGAAGTAAATGTGATGCACAAATTAGGTCGATTGAGGCAATTTTAGACCACTTTAGGCTTCCCATGAGCAGCGTACGAACACTATGTTAAGAGGTTTGTTCACAAGTCGGACGAACGTGGCTAGCTTCAGACTCTCAGTGTGAGTGTGCGTGCGTGCGTCAGTCATTGGGGCAATCATATCCGGGCGTATATGCTACCATATAGCTTCTCAAGTCATATAAAAACATGCACATTATTTAGTTTAATGGGATAAGTAACCATATAGGTGGTCTAGAGTTGAACATCCAACTTTGCAAAATAAGTCTCGGGGCGGGCGGGTATAAAAAGCTTAAATTTCACCATTCTAATGTCTACGACCATATCACGTTGAATATACCGGTTCTCGTCCGATCACCGAAGTCAAGCAGCGTCGAGCCTAGTCAGTACTTGGATGGGTGACCGCCTGGGAATACTAGGTGCCGTAGACTTTTTCATTTTTCCTCACCCACAACTCCGCACCCTTTCTTTCTTTATTTCTTTTTCACTATTCTTTTATCCTGTCATTGTTATGAAAAGTCCCTCCCCCCCCCCCTCACCACCACCGTTGAAGACATTGACTTGCCATATACCACTATTGTTGTGACCTGATCATTGCAATCACAAGTTTTTCTCCAGCCCCCTTTAATTCGAGACAAGTGTATCATTAGGGCTATATCATTCCGCATGCATGCACGCACGCACGAGTGTTCTCCCTCAGGAAAAGTGCCGAAAAGAAACGGGAGAACATCTTTCTTGATATGTTCTCAAACAAAATCTCTCGTTTTTTGTGGCTTGGATGTCGGAGTACACAAAAGGAAGTAAATGTGATGCACAAATTAGGTCGATTGAGGCAATTTTAGACCACTTTAGGCTTCCCATGAGCAGCGTACGAACACTATGTTAAGAGGTTTGTTCACAAGTCGGACGAACGTGGCTAGCTTCAGACTCTCAGTGTGAGTGTGCGTGCGTGCGTCAGTCATTGGGGCAATCATATCCGGGCGTATATGCTACCATATAGCTTCTCAAGTCATATAAAAACATGCACATTATTTAGTTTAATGGGATAAGTAACCATATAGGTGGTCTAGAGTTGAACATCCAACTTTGCAAAATAAGTCTCGGGGCGGGCGGGTATAAAAAGCTTAAATTTCACCATTCTAATGTCTACGACCATATCACGTTGAATATACCGGTTCTCGTCCGATCACCGAAGTCAAGCAGCGTCGAGCCTAGTCAGTACTTGGATGGGTGACCGCCTGGGAATACTAGGTGCCGTAGACTTTTTCATTTTTCCTCACCCACAACTCCGCACCCTTTCTTTCTTTATTTCTTTTTCACTATTCTTTTATCCTGTCATTGTTATGAAAAGTCCCTCCCCCCCCCCTCACCACCACCGTTGAAGACATTGACTTGCCATATACCACTATTGTTGTGACCTGATCATTGCAATCACAAGTTTTTCTCCAGCCCCCTTTAATTCGAGACAAGTGTATCATTAGGGCTATATCATTCCGCATGCATGCATGCACGCACGCACGAGTGTTCTCCCTCAGGAAAAGTGCCGAAAAGAAACGGGAGAACATCTTTCTTGATATGTTCTCAAACAAAATCTCTCGTTTTTTGTGGCTTGGATGTCGGAGTACACAAAAGGAAGTAAATGTGATGCACAAATTAGGTCGATTGAGGCAATTTTAGACCACTTTAGGCTTCCCATGAGCAGCGTACGAACACTATGTTAAGAGGTTTGTTCACAAGTCGGACGAACGTGGCTAGCTTCAGACTCTCAGTGTGAGTGTGCGTGCGTGCGTCAGTCATTGGGGCAATCATATCCGGGCGTATATGCTACCATATAGCTTCTCAAGTCATATAAAAACATGCACATTATTTAGTTTAATGGGATAAGTAACCATATAGGTGGTCTAGAGTTGAACATCCAACTTTGCAAAATAAGTCTCGGGGCGGGCGGGTATAAAAAGCTTAAATTTCACCATTCTAATGTCTACGACCATATCACGTTGAATATACCGGTTCTCGTCCGATCACCGAAGTCAAGCAGCGTCGAGCCTAGTCAGTACTTGGATGGGTGACCGCCTGGGAATACTAGGTGCCGTAGACTTTTTCATTTTTCCTCACCCACAACTCCGCACCCTTTCTTTCTTTATTTCTTTTTCACTATTCTTTTATCCTGTCATTGTTATGAAAAGTCCCTCCCCCCCCCCCTCACCACCACCGTTGAAGACATTGACTTGCCATATACCACTATTGTTGTGACCTGATCATTGCAATCACAAGTTTTTCTCCAGCCCCCTTTAATTCGAGACAAGTGTATCATTAGGGCTATATCATTCCGCATGCATGCATGCACGCACGCACGAGTGTTCTCCCTCAGGAAAAGTGCCGAAAAGAAACGGGAGAACATCTTTCTTGATATGTTCTCAAACAAAATCTCTCGTTTTTTGTGGCTTGGATGTCGGAGTACACAAAAGGAAGTAAATGTGATGCACAAATTAGGTCGATTGAGGCAATTTTAGACCACTTTAGGCTTCCCATGAGCAGCGTACGAACACTATGTTAAGAGGTTTGTTCACAAGTCGGACGAACGTGGCTAGCTTCAGACTCTCAGTGTGAGTGTGCGTGCGTGCGTCAGTCATTGGGGCAATCATATCCGGGCGTATATGCTACCATATAGCTTCTCAAGTCATATAAAAACATGCACATTATTTAGTTTAATGGGATAAGTAACCATATAGGTGGTCTAGAGTTGAACATCCAACTTTGCAAAATAAGTCTCGGGGCGGGCGGGTATAAAAAGCTTAAATTTCACCATTCTAATGTCTACGACCATATCACGTTGAATATACCGGTTCTCGTCCGATCACCGAAGTCAAGCAGCGTCGAGCCTAGTCAGTACTTGGATGGGTGACCGCCTGGGAATACTAGGTGCCGTAGACTTTTTCATTTTTCCTCACCCACAACTCCGCACCCTTTCTTTCTTTATTTCTTTTTCACTATTCTTTTATCCTGTCATTGTTATGAAAAGTCCCTCCCCCCCCCCCTCACCACCACCGTTGAAGACATTGACTTGCCATATACCACTATTGTTGTGACCTGATCATTGCAATCACAAGTTTTTCTCCAGCCCCCTTTAATTCGAGACAAGTGTATCATTAGGGCTATATCATTCCGCATGCATGCATGCACGCACGCACGAGTGTTCTCCCTCAGGAAAAGTGCCGAAAAGAAACGGGAGAACATCTTTCTTGATATGTTCTCAAACAAAATCTCTCGTTTTTTGTGGCTTGGATGTCGGAGTACACAAAAGGAAGTAAATGTGATGCACAAATTAGGTCGATTGAGGCAATTTTAGACCACTTTAGGCTTCCCATGAGCAGCGTACGAACACTATGTTAAGAGGTTTGTTCACAAGTCGGACGAACGTGGCTAGCTTCAGACTCTCAGTGTGAGTGTGCGTGCGTGCGTCAGTCATTGGGGCAATCATATCCGGGCGTATATGCTACCATATAGCTTCTCAAGTCATATAAAAACATGCACATTATTTAGTTTAATGGGATAAGTAACCATATAGGTGGTCTAGAGTTGAACATCCAACTTTGCAAAATAAGTCTCGGGGCGGGCGGGTATAAAAAGCTTAAATTTCACCATTCTAATGTCTACGACCATATCACGTTGAATATACCGGTTCTCGTCCGATCACCGAAGTCAAGCAGCGTCGAGCCTAGTCAGTACTTGGATGGGTGACCGCCTGGGAATACTAGGTGCCGTAGACTTTTTCATTTTTCCTCACCCACAACTCCGCACCCTTTCTTTCTTTATTTCTTTTTCACTATTCTTTTATCCTGTCATTGTTATGAAAAGTCCCTCCCCCCCCCCTCACCACCACCGTTGAAGACATTGACTTGCCATATACCACTATTGTTGTGACCTGATCATTGCAATCACAAGTTTTTCTCCAGCCCCCTTTAATTCGAGACAAGTGTATCATTAGGGCTATATCATTCCGCATGCATGCACGCACGCACGAGTGTTCTCCCTCAGGAAAAGTGCCGAAAAGAAACGGGAGAACATCTTTCTTGATATGTTCTCAAACAAAATCTCTCGTTTTTTGTGGCTTGGATGTCGGAGTACACAAAAGGAAGTAAATGTGATGCACAAATTAGGTCGATTGAGGCAATTTTAGACCACTTTAGGCTTCCCATGAGCAGCGTACGAACACTATGTTAAGAGGTTTGTTCACAAGTCGGACGAACGTGGCTAGCTTCAGACTCTCAGTGTGAGTGTGCGTGCGTGCGTCAGTCATTGGGGCAATCATATCCGGGCGTATATGCTACCATATAGCTTCTCAAGTCATATAAAAACATGCACATTATTTAGTTTAATGGGATAAGTAACCATATAGGTGGTCTAGAGTTGAACATCCAACTTTGCAAAATAAGTCTCGGGGCGGGCGGGTATAAAAAGCTTAAATTTCACCATTCTAATGTCTACGACCATATCACGTTGAATATACCGGTTCTCGTCCGATCACCGAAGTCAAGCAGCGTCGAGCCTAGTCAGTACTTGGATGGGTGACCGCCTGGGAATACTAGGTGCCGTAGACTTTTTCATTTTTCCTCACCCACAACTCCGCACCCTTTCTTTCTTTATTTCTTTTTCACTATTCTTTTATCCTGTCATTGTTATGAAAAGTCCCTCCCCCCCCCCCCTCACCACCACCGTTGAAGACATTGACTTGCCATATACCACTATTGTTGTGACCTGATCATTGCAATCACAAGTTTTTCTCCAGCCCCCTTTAATTCGAGACAAGTGTATCATTAGGGCTATATCATTCCGCATGCATGCATGCACGCACGCACGAGTGTTCTCCCTCAGGAAAAGTGCCGAAAAGAAACGGGAGAACATCTTTCTTGATATGTTCTCAAACAAAATCTCTCGTTTTTTGTGGCTTGGATGTCGGAGTACACAAAAGGAAGTAAATGTGATGCACAAATTAGGTCGATTGAGGCAATTTTAGACCACTTTAGGCTTCCCATGAGCAGCGTACGAACACTATGTTAAGAGGTTTGTTCACAAGTCGGACGAACGTGGCTAGCTTCAGACTCTCAGTGTGAGTGTGCGTGCGTGCGTCAGTCATTGGGGCAATCATATCCGGGCGTATATGCTACCATATAGCTTCTCAAGTCATATAAAAACATGCACATTATTTAGTTTAATGGGATAAGTAACCATATAGGTGGTCTAGAGTTGAACATCCAACTTTGCAAAATAAGTCTCGGGGCGGGCGGGTATAAAAAGCTTAAATTTCACCATTCTAATGTCTACGACCATATCACGTTGAATATACCGGTTCTCGTCCGATCACCGAAGTCAAGCAGCGTCGAGCCTAGTCAGTACTTGGATGGGTGACCGCCTGGGAATACTAGGTGCCGTAGACTTTTTCATTTTTCCTCACCCACAACTCCGCACCCTTTCTTTCTTTATTTCTTTTTCACTATTCTTTTATCCTGTCATTGTTATGAAAAGTCCCTCCCCCCCCCCCTCACCACCACCGTTGAAGACATTGACTTGCCATATACCACTATTGTTGTGACCTGATCATTGCAATCACAAGTTTTTCTCCAGCCCCCTTTAATTCGAGACAAGTGTATCATTAGGGCTATATCATTCCGCATGCATGCACGCACGCACGAGTGTTCTCCCTCAGGAAAAGTGCCGAAAAGAAACGGGAGAACATCTTTCTTGATATGTTCTCAAACAAAATCTCTCGTTTTTTGTGGCTTGGATGTCGGAGTACACAAAAGGAAGTAAATGTGATGCACAAATTAGGTCGATTGAGGCAATTTTAGACCACTTTAGGCTTCCCATGAGCAGCGTACGAACACTATGTTAAGAGGTTTGTTCACAAGTCGGACGAACGTGGCTAGCTTCAGACTCTCAGTGTGAGTGTGCGTGCGTGCGTCAGTCATTGGGGCAATCATATCCGGGCGTATATGCTACCATATAGCTTCTCAAGTCATATAAAAACATGCACATTATTTAGTTTAATGGGATAAGTAACCATATAGGTGGTCTAGAGTTGAACATCCAACTTTGCAAAATAAGTCTCGGGGCGGGCGGGTATAAAAAGCTTAAATTTCACCATTCTAATGTCTACGACCATATCACGTTGAATATACCGGTTCTCGTCCGATCACCGAAGTCAAGCAGCGTCGAGCCTAGTCAGTACTTGGATGGGTGACCGCCTGGGAATACTAGGTGCCGTAGACTTTTTCATTTTTCCTCACCCACAACTCCGCACCCTTTCTTTCTTTATTTCTTTTTCACTATTCTTTTATCCTGTCATTGTTATGAAAAGTCCCTCCCCCCCCCCCTCACCACCACCGTTGAAGACATTGACTTGCCATATACCACTATTGTTGTGACCTGATCATTGCAATCACAAGTTTTTCTCCAGCCCCCTTTAATTCGAGACAAGTGTATCATTAGGGCTATATCATTCCGCATGCATGCATGCACGCACGCACGAGTGTTCTCCCTCAGGAAAAGTGCCGAAAAGAAACGGGAGAACATCTTTCTTGATATGTTCTCAAACAAAATCTCTCGTTTTTTGTGGCTTGGATGTCGGAGTACACAAAAGGAAGTAAATGTGATGCACAAATTAGGTCGATTGAGGCAATTTTAGACCACTTTAGGCTTCCCATGAGCAGCGTACGAACACTATGTTAAGAGGTTTGTTCACAAGTCGGACGAACGTGGCTAGCTTCAGACTCTCAGTGTGAGTGTGCGTGCGTGCGTCAGTCATTGGGGCAATCATATCCGGGCGTATATGCTACCATATAGCTTCTCAAGTCATATAAAAACATGCACATTATTTAGTTTAATGGGATAAGTAACCATATAGGTGGTCTAGAGTTGAACATCCAACTTTGCAAAATAAGTCTCGGGGCGGGCGGGTATAAAAAGCTTAAATTTCACCATTCTAATGTCTACGACCATATCACGTTGAATATACCGGTTCTCGTCCGATCACCGAAGTCAAGCAGCGTCGAGCCTAGTCAGTACTTGGATGGGTGACCGCCTGGGAATACTAGGTGCCGTAGACTTTTTCATTTTTCCTCACCCACAACTCCGCACCCTTTCTTTCTTTATTTCTTTTTCACTATTCTTTTATCCTGTCATTGTTATGAAAAGTCCCTCCCCCCCCCCCCTCACCACCACCGTTGAAGACATTGACTTGCCATATACCACTATTGTTGTGACCTGATCATTGCAATCACAAGTTTTTCTCCAGCCCCCTTTAATTCGAGACAAGTGTATCATTAGGGCTATATCATTCCGCATGCATGCATGCACGCACGCACGAGTGTTCTCCCTCAGGAAAAGTGCCGAAAAGAAACGGGAGAACATCTTTCTTGATATGTTCTCAAACAAAATCTCTCGTTTTTTGTGGCTTGGATGTCGGAGTACACAAAAGGAAGTAAATGTGATGCACAAATTAGGTCGATTGAGGCAATTTTAGACCACTTTAGGCTTCCCATGAGCAGCGTACGAACACTATGTTAAGAGGTTTGTTCACAAGTCGGACGAACGTGGCTAGCTTCAGACTCTCAGTGTGAGTGTGCGTGCGTGCGTCAGTCATTGGGGCAATCATATCCGGGCGTATATGCTACCATATAGCTTCTCAAGTCATATAAAAACATGCACATTATTTAGTTTAATGGGATAAGTAACCATATAGGTGGTCTAGAGTTGAACATCCAACTTTGCAAAATAAGTCTCGGGGCGGGCGGGTATAAAAAGCTTAAATTTCACCATTCTAATGTCTACGACCATATCACGTTGAATATACCGGTTCTCGTCCGATCACCGAAGTCAAGCAGCGTCGAGCCTAGTCAGTACTTGGATGGGTGACCGCCTGGGAATACTAGGTGCCGTAGACTTTTTCATTTTTCCTCACCCACAACTCCGCACCCTTTCTTTCTTTATTTCTTTTTCACTATTCTTTTATCCTGTCATTGTTATGAAAAGTCCCTCCCCCCCCCCCTCACCACCACCGTTGAAGACATTGACTTGCCATATACCACTATTGTTGTGACCTGATCATTGCAATCACAAGTTTTTCTCCAGCCCCCTTTAATTCGAGACAAGTGTATCATTAGGGCTATATCATTCCGCATGCATGCATGCACGCACGCACGAGTGTTCTCCCTCAGGAAAAGTGCCGAAAAGAAACGGGAGAACATCTTTCTTGATATGTTCTCAAACAAAATCTCTCGTTTTTTGTGGCTTGGATGTCGGAGTACACAAAAGGAAGTAAATGTGATGCACAAATTAGGTCGATTGAGGCAATTTTAGACCACTTTAGGCTTCCCATGAGCAGCGTACGAACACTATGTTAAGAGGTTTGTTCACAAGTCGGACGAACGTGGCTAGCTTCAGACTCTCAGTGTGAGTGTGCGTGCGTGCGTCAGTCATTGGGGCAATCATATCCGGGCGTATATGCTACCATATAGCTTCTCAAGTCATATAAAAACATGCACATTATTTAGTTTAATGGGATAAGTAACCATATAGGTGGTCTAGAGTTGAACATCCAACTTTGCAAAATAAGTCTCGGGGCGGGCGGGTATAAAAAGCTTAAATTTCACCATTCTAATGTCTACGACCATATCACGTTGAATATACCGGTTCTCGTCCGATCACCGAAGTCAAGCAGCGTCGAGCCTAGTCAGTACTTGGATGGGTGACCGCCTGGGAATACTAGGTGCCGTAGACTTTTTCATTTTTCCTCACCCACAACTCCGCACCCTTTCTTTCTTTATTTCTTTTTCACTATTCTTTTATCCTGTCATTGTTATGAAAAGTCCCTCCCCCCCCCCCCTCACCACCACCGTTGAAGACATTGACTTGCCATATACCACTATTGTTGTGACCTGATCATTGCAATCACAAGTTTTTCTCCAGCCCCCTTTAATTCGAGACAAGTGTATCATTAGGGCTATATCATTCCGCATGCATGCATGCACGCACGCACGAGTGTTCTCCCTCAGGAAAAGTGCCGAAAAGAAACGGGAGAACATCTTTCTTGATATGTTCTCAAACAAAATCTCTCGTTTTTTGTGGCTTGGATGTCGGAGTACACAAAGGAAGTAAATGTGATGCACAAATTAGGTCGATTGAGGCAATTTTAGACCACTTTAGGCTTCCCATGAGCAGCGTACGAACACTATGTTAAGAGGTTTGTTCACAAGTCGGACGAACGTGGCTAGCTTCAGACTCTCAGTGTGAGTGTGCGTGCGTGCGTCAGTCATTGGGGCAATCATATCCGGGCGTATATGCTACCATATAGCTTCTCAAGTCATATAAAAACATGCACATTATTTAGTTTAATGGGATAAGTAACCATATAGGTGGTCTAGAGTTGAACATCCAACTTTGCAAAATAAGTCTCGGGGCGGGCGGGTATAAAAAGCTTAAATTTCACCATTCTAATGTCTACGACCATATCACGTTGAATATACCGGTTCTCGTCCGATCACCGAAGTCAAGCAGCGTCGAGCCTAGTCAGTACTTGGATGGGTGACCGCCTGGGAATACTAGGTGCCGTAGACTTTTTCATTTTTCCTCACCCACAACTCCGCACCCTTTCTTTCTTTATTTCTTTTTCACTATTCTTTTATCCTGTCATTGTTATGAAAAGTCCCTCCCCCCCCCCCCCCTCACCACCACCGTTGAAGACATTGACTTGCCATATACCACTATTGTTGTGACCTGATCATTGCAATCACAAGTTTTTCTCCAGCCCCCTTTAATTCGAGACAAGTGTATCATTAGGGCTATATCATTCCGCATGCATGCATGCACGCACGCACGAGTGTTCTCCCTCAGGAAAAGTGCCGAAAAGAAACGGGAGAACATCTTTCTTGATATGTTCTCAAACAAAATCTCTCGTTTTTTGTGGCTTGGATGTCGGAGTACACAAAAGGAAGTAAATGTGATGCACAAATTAGGTCGATTGAGGCAATTTTAGACCACTTTAGGCTTCCCATGAGCAGCGTACGAACACTATGTTAAGAGGTTTGTTCACAAGTCGGACGAACGTGGCTAGCTTCAGACTCTCAGTGTGAGTGTGCGTGCGTGCGTCAGTCATTGGGGCAATCATATCCGGGCGTATATGCTACCATATAGCTTCTCAAGTCATATAAAAACATGCACATTATTTAGTTTAATGGGATAAGTAACCATATAGGTGGTCTAGAGTTGAACATCCAACTTTGCAAAATAAGTCTCGGGGCGGGCGGGTATAAAAAGCTTAAATTTCACCATTCTAATGTCTACGACCATATCACGTTGAATATACCGGTTCTCGTCCGATCACCGAAGTCAAGCAGCGTCGAGCCTAGTCAGTACTTGGATGGGTGACCGCCTGGGAATACTAGGTGCCGTAGACTTTTTCATTTTTCCTCACCCACAACTCCGCACCCTTTCTTTCTTTATTTCTTTTTCACTATTCTTTTATCCTGTCATTGTTATGAAAAGTCCCTCCCCCCCCCCCCCCCTCACCACCACCGTTGAAGACATTGACTTGCCATATACCACTATTGTTGTGACCTGATCATTGCAATCACAAGTTTTTCTCCAGCCCCCTTTAATTCGAGACAAGTGTATCATTAGGGCTATATCATTCCGCATGCATGCATGCACGCACGCACGAGTGTTCTCCCTCAGGAAAAGTGCCGAAAAGAAACGGGAGAACATCTTTCTTGATATGTTCTCAAACAAAATCTCTCGTTTTTTGTGGCTTGGATGTCGGAGTACACAAAAGGAAGTAAATGTGATGCACAAATTAGGTCGATTGAGGCAATTTTAGACCACTTTAGGCTTCCCATGAGCAGCGTACGAACACTATGTTAAGAGGTTTGTTCACAAGTCGGACGAACGTGGCTAGCTTCAGACTCTCAGTGTGAGTGTGCGTGCGTGCGTCAGTCATTGGGGCAATCATATCCGGGCGTATATGCTACCATATAGCTTCTCAAGTCATATAAAAAACATGCACATTATTTAGTTTAATGGGATAAGTAACCATATAGGTGGTCTAGAGTTGAACATCCAACTTTGCAAAATAAGTCTCGGGGCGGGCGGGTATAAAAAGCTTAAATTTCACCATTCTAATGTCTACGACCATATCACGTTGAATATACCGGTTCTCGTCCGATCACCGAAGTCAAGCAGCGTCGAGCCTAGTCAGTACTTGGATGGGTGACCGCCTGGGAATACTAGGTGCCGTAGACTTTTTCATTTTTCCTCACCCACAACTCCGCACCCTTTCTTTCTTTATTTCTTTTTCACTATTCTTTTATCCTGTCATTGTTATGAAAAGTCCCTCCCCCCCCCCCCCTCACCACCACCGTTGAAGACATTGACTTGCCATATACCACTATTGTTGTGACCTGATCATTGCAATCACAAGTTTTTCTCCAGCCCCCTTTAATTCGAGACAAGTGTATCATTAGGGCTATATCATTCCGCATGCATGCATGCACGCACGCACGAGTGTTCTCCCTCAGGAAAAGTGCCGAAAAGAAACGGGAGAACATCTTTCTTGATATGTTCTCAAACAAAATCTCTCGTTTTTTGTGGCTTGGATGTCGGAGTACACAAAAGGAAGTAAATGTGATGCACAAATTAGGTCGATTGAGGCAATTTTAGACCACTTTAGGCTTCCCATGAGCAGCGTACGAACACTATGTTAAGAGGTTTGTTCACAAGTCGGACGAACGTGGCTAGCTTCAGACTCTCAGTGTGAGTGTGCGTGCGTGCGTCAGTCATTGGGGCAATCATATCCGGGCGTATATGCTACCATATAGCTTCTCAAGTCATATAAAAACATGCACATTATTTAGTTTAATGGGATAAGTAACCATATAGGTGGTCTAGAGTTGAACATCCAACTTTGCAAAATAAGTCTCGGGGCGGGCGGGTATAAAAAGCTTAAATTTCACCATTCTAATGTCTACGACCATATCACGTTGAATATACCGGTTCTCGTCCGATCACCGAAGTCAAGCAGCGTCGAGCCTAGTCAGTACTTGGATGGGTGACCGCCTGGGAATACTAGGTGCCGTAGACTTTTTCATTTTTCCTCACCCACAACTCCGCACCCTTTCTTTCTTTATTTCTTTTTCACTATTCTTTTATCCTGTCATTGTTATGAAAAGTCCCTCCCCCCCCCCCCCCCCTCACCACCACCGTTGAAGACATTGACTTGCCATATACCACTATTGTTGTGACCTGATCATTGCAATCACAAGTTTTTCTCCAGCCCCCTTTAATTCGAGACAAGTGTATCATTAGGGCTATATCATTCCGCATGCATGCATGCACGCACGCACGAGTGTTCTCCCTCAGGAAAAGTGCCGAAAAGAACGGGAGAACATCTTTCTTGATATGTTCTCAAACAAAATCTCTCGTTTTTTGTGGCTTGGATGTCGGAGTACACAAAAGGAAGTAAATGTGATGCACAAATTAGGTCGATTGAGGCAATTTTAGACCACTTTAGGCTTCCCATGAGCAGCGTACGAACACTATGTTAAGAGGTTTGTTCACAAGTCGGACGAACGTGGCTAGCTTCAGACTCTCAGTGTGAGTGTGCGTGCGTGCGTCAGTCATTGGGGCAATCATATCCGGGCGTATATGCTACCATATAGCTTCTCAAGTCATATAAAAACATGCACATTATTTAGTTTAATGGGATAAGTAACCATATAGGTGGTCTAGAGTTGAACATCCAACTTTGCAAAATAAGTCTCGGGGCGGGCGGGTATAAAAAGCTTAAATTTCACCATTCTAATGTCTACGACCATATCACGTTGAATATACCGGTTCTCGTCCGATCACCGAAGTCAAGCAGCGTCGAGCCTAGTCAGTACTTGGATGGGTGACCGCCTGGGAATACTAGGTGCCGTAGACTTTTTCATTTTTCCTCACCCACAACTCCGCACCCTTTCTTTCTTTATTTCTTTTTCACTATTCTTTTATCCTGTCATTGTTATGAAAAGTCCCTCCCCCCCCCCCTCACCACCACCGTTGAAGACATTGACTTGCCATATACCACTATTGTTGTGACCTGATCATTGCAATCACAAGTTTTTCTCCAGCCCCCTTTAATTCGAGACAAGTGTATCATTAGGGCTATATCATTCCGCATGCATGCATGCACGCACGCACGAGTGTTCTCCCTCAGGAAAAGTGCCGAAAAGAAACGGGAGAACATCTTTCTTGATATGTTCTCAAACAAAATCTCTCGTTTTTTGTGGCTTGGATGTCGGAGTACACAAAAGGAAGTAAATGTGATGCACAAATTAGGTCGATTGAGGCAATTTTAGACCACTTTAGGCTTCCCCTGAGCAGCGTACGAACACTATGTTAAGAGGTTTGTTCACAAGTCGGACGAACGTGGCTAGCTTCAGACTCTCAGTGTGAGTGTGCGTGCGTGCGTCAGTCATTGGGGCAATCATATCCGGGCGTATATGCTACCATATAGCTTCTCAAGTCATATAAAAACATGCACATTATTTAGTTTAATGGGATAAGTAACCATATAGGTGGTCTAGAGTTGAACATCCAACTTTGCAAAATAAGTCTCGGGGCGGGCGGGTATAAAAGCTTAAATTTCACCATTCTAATGTCTACGACCATATCACGTTGAATATACC
>NC_092568.1:38326869-38448530 GCF_037975245.1 Apostichopus japonicus
CCACCGTTGAAGACATTGACTTGCCATATACCACTATTGTTGTGACCTGATCATTGCAATCACAAGTTTTTCTCCAGCCCCCTTTAATTCGAGACAAGTGTATCATTAGGGCTATATCATTCCGCATGCATGCATGCACGCACGCACGAGTGTTCTCCCTCAGGAAAAGTGCCGAAAAGAAACGGGAGAACATCTTTCTTGATATGTTCTCAAACAAAATCTCTCGTTTTTTGTGGCTTGGATGTCGGAGTACACAAAAGGAAGTAAATGTGATGCACAAATTAGGTCGATTGAGGCAATTTTAGACCACTTTAGGCTTCCCATGAGCAGCGTACGAACACTATGTTAAGAGGTTTGTTCACAAGTCGGACGAACGTGGCTAGCTTCAGACTCTCAGTGTGAGTGTGCGTGCGTGCGTCAGTCATTGGGGCAATCATATCCGGGCGTATATGCTACCATATAGCTTCTCAAGTCATATAAAAACATGCACATTATTTAGTTTAATGGGATAAGTAACCATATAGGTGGTCTAGAGTTGAACATCCAACTTTGCAAAATAAGTCTCGGGGCGGGCGGGTATAAAAAGCTTAAATTTCACCATTCTAATGTCTACGACCATATCACGTTGAATATACCGGTTCTCGTCCGATCACCGAAGTCAAGCAGCGTCGAGCCTAGTCAGTACTTGGATGGGTGACCGCCTGGGAATACTAGGTGCCGTAGGACTTTTTCATTTTTCCTCACCCACAACTCCGCACCCTTTCTTTCTTTATTTCTTTTTCACTATTCTTTTATCCTGTCATTGTTATGAAAAGTCCCTCCCCCCCCCCCCTCACCACCACCGTTGAAGACATTGACTTGCCATATACCACTATTGTTGTGACCTGATCATTGCAATCACAAGTTTT
The DNA here is from genome assembly GCF_037975245.1 of Apostichopus japonicus. Classification (NCBI taxonomy): domain Eukaryota; kingdom Metazoa; phylum Echinodermata; class Holothuroidea; order Aspidochirotida; family Stichopodidae; genus Apostichopus; species Apostichopus japonicus. The sequence continues at coordinate 38,327,778 of NC_092568.1, forward strand.
TCTCCAGCCCCCTTTAATTCGAGACAAGTGTATCATTAGGGCTATATCATTCCGCATGCATGCATGCACGCACGCACGAGTGTTCTCCCTCAGGAAAAGTGCCGAAAAGAAACGGGAGAACATCTTTCTTGATATGTTCTCAAACAAAATCTCTCGTTTTTTGTGGCTTGGATGTCGGAGTACACAAAAGGAAGTAAATGTGATGCACAAATTAGGTCGATTGAGGCAATTTTAGACCACTTTAGGCTTCCCATGAGCAGCGTACGAACACTATGTTAAGAGGTTTGTTCACAAGTCGGACGAACGTGGCTAGCTTCAGACTCTCAGTGTGAGTGTGCGTGCGTGCGTCAGTCATTGGGGCAATCATATCCGGGCGTATATGCTACCATATAGCTTCTCAAGTCATATAAAAACATGCACATTATTTAGTTTAATGGGATAAGTAACCATATAGGTGGTCTAGAGTTGAACATCCAACTTTGCAAAATAAGTCTCGGGGCGGGCGGGTATAAAAAGCTTAAATTTCACCATTCTAATGTCTACGACCATATCACGTTGAATATACCGGTTCTCGTCCGATCACCGAAGTCAAGCAGCGTCGAGCCTAGTCAGTACTTGGATGGGTGACCGCCTGGGAATACTAGGTGCCGTAGACTTTTTCATTTTTCCTCACCCACAACTCCGCACCCTTTCTTTCTTTATTTCTTTTTCACTATTCTTTTATCCTGTCATTGTTATGAAAAGTCCCTCCCCCCCCCCCTCACCACCACCGTTGAAGACATTGACTTGCCATATACCACTATTGTTGTGACCTGATCATTGCAATCACAAGTTTTTCTCCAGCCCCCTTTAATTCGAGACAAGTGTATCATTAGGGCTATATCATTCCGCATGCATGCATGCACGCACGCACGAGTGTTCTCCCTCAGGAAAAGTGCCGAAAAGAAACGGGAGAACATCTTTCTTGATATGTTCTCAAACAAAATCTCTCGTTTTTTGTGGCTTGGATGTCGGAGTACACAAAAGGAAGTAAATGTGATGCACAAATTAGGTCGATTGAGGCAATTTTAGACCACTTTAGGCTTCCCATGAGCAGCGTACGAACACTATGTTAAGAGGTTTGTTCACAAGTCGGACGAACGTGGCTAGCTTCAGACTCTCAGTGTGAGTGTGCGTGCGTGCGTCAGTCATTGGGGCAATCATATCCGGGCGTATATGCTACCATATAGCTTCTCAAGTCATATAAAAACATGCACATTATTTAGTTTAATGGGATAAGTAACCATATAGGTGGTCTAGAGTTGAACATCCAACTTTGCAAAATAAGTCTCGGGGCGGGCGGGTATAAAAAGCTTAAATTTCACCATTCTAATGTCTACGACCATATCACGTTGAATATACCGGTTCTCGTCCGATCACCGAAGTCAAGCAGCGTCGAGCCTAGTCAGTACTTGGATGGGTGACCGCCTGGGAATACTAGGTGCCGTAGACTTTTTCATTTTTCCTCACCCACAACTCCGCACCCTTTCTTTCTTTATTTCTTTTTCACTATTCTTTTATCCTGTCATTGTTATGAAAAGTCCCTCCCCCCCCCCCTCACCACCACCGTTGAAGACATTGACTTGCCATATACCACTATTGTTGTGACCTGATCATTGCAATCACAAGTTTTTCTCCAGCCCCCTTTAATTCGAGACAAGTGTATCATTAGGGCTATATCATTCCGCATGCATGCATGCACGCACGCACGAGTGTTCTCCCTCAGGAAAAGTGCCGAAAAGAAACGGGAGAACATCTTTCTTGATATGTTCTCAAACAAAATCTCTCGTTTTTTGTGGCTTGGATGTCGGAGTACACAAAAGGAAGTAAATGTGATGCACAAATTAGGTCGATTGAGGCAATTTTAGACCACTTTAGGCTTCCCATGAGCAGCGTACGAACACTATGTTAAGAGGTTTGTTCACAAGTCGGACGAACGTGGCTAGCTTCAGACTCTCAGTGTGAGTGTGCGTGCGTGCGTCAGTCATTGGGGCAATCATATCCGGGCGTATATGCTACCATATAGCTTCTCAAGTCATATAAAAACATGCACATTATTTAGTTTAATGGGATAAGTAACCATATAGGTGGTCTAGAGTTGAACATCCAACTTTGCAAAATAAGTCTCGGGGCGGCGGGTATAAAAAGCTTAAATTTCACCATTCTAATGTCTACGACCATATCACGTTGAATATACCGGTTCTCGTCCGATCACCGAAGTCAAGCAGCGTCGAGCCTAGTCAGTACTTGGATGGGTGACCGCCTGGGAATACTAGGTGCCGTAGACTTTTTCATTTTTCCTCACCCACAACTCCGCACCCTTTCTTTCTTTATTTCTTTTTCACTATTCTTTTATCCTGTCATTGTTATGAAAAGTCCCTCCCCCCCCCCCCCCCTCACCAACACCGTTGAAGACATTGACTTGCCATATACCACTATTGTTGTGACCTGATCATTGCAATCACAAGTTTTTCTCCAGCCCCTTTAATTCGAGACAAGTGTATCATTAGGGCTATATCATTCCGCATGCATGCATGCACGCACGCACGAGTGTTCTCCCTCAGGAAAAGTGCCGAAAAGAAACGGGAGAACATCTTTCTTGATATGTTCTCAAACAAAATCTCTCGTTTTTTGTGGCTTGGATGTCGGAGTACACAAAAGGAAGTAAATGTGATGCACAAATTAGGTCGATTGAGGCAATTTTAGACCACTTTAGGCTTCCCATGAGCAGCGTACGAACACTATGTTAAGAGGTTTGTTCACAAGTCGGACGAACGTGGCTAGCTTCAGACTCTCAGTGTGAGTGTGCGTGCGTGCGTCAGTCATTGGGGCAATCATATCCGGGCGTATATGCTACCATATAGCTTCTCAAGTCATATAAAAAAACATGCACATTATTTAGTTTAATGGGATAAGTAACCATATAGGTGGTCTAGAGTTGAACATCCAACTTTGCAAAATAAGTCTCGGGGCGGGCGGGTATAAAAAGCTTAAATTTCACCATTCTAATGTCTACGACCATATCACGTTGAATATACCGGTTCTCGTCCGATCACCGAAGTCAAGCAGCGTCGAGCCTAGTCAGTACTTGGATGGGTGACCGCCTGGGAATACTAGGTGCCGTAGACTTTTTCATTTTTCCTCACCCACAACTCCGCACCCTTTCTTTCTTTATTTCTTTTTCACTATTCTTTTATCCTGTCATTGTTATGAAAAGTCCCTCCCCCCCCCCTCACCACCACCGTTGAAGACATTGACTTGCCATATACCACTATTGTTGTGACCTGATCATTGCAATCACAAGTTTTTCTCCAGCCCCCTTTAATTCGAGACAAGTGTATCATTAGGGCTATATCATTCCGCATGCATGCATGCACGCACGCACGAGTGTTCTCCCTCAGGAAAAGTGCCGAAAAGAAACGGGAGAACATCTTTCTTGATATGTTCTCAAACAAAATCTCTCGTTTTTTGTGGCTTGGATGTCGGAGTACACAAAAGGAAGTAAATGTGATGCACAAATTAGGTCGATTGAGGCAATTTTAGACCACTTTAGGCTTCCCATGAGCAGCGTACGAACACTATGTTAAGAGGTTTGTTCACAAGTCGGACGAACGTGGCTAGCTTCAGACTCTCAGTGTGAGTGTGCGTGCGTGCGTCAGTCATTGGGGCAATCATATCCGGGCGTATATGCTACCATATAGCTTCTCAAGTCATATAAAAACATGCACATTATTTAGTTTAATGGGATAAGTAACCATATAGGTGGTCTAGAGTTGAACATCCAACTTTGCAAAATAAGTCTCGGGGCGGGCGGGTATAAAAAGCTTAAATTTCACCATTCTAATGTCTACGACCATATCACGTTGAATATACCGGTTCTCGTCCGATCACCGAAGTCAAGCAGCGTCGAGCCTAGTCAGTACTTGGATGGGTGACCGCCTGGGAATACTAGGTGCCGTAGACTTTTTCATTTTTCCCTCACCCACAACTCCGCACCCTTTCTTTCTTTATTTCTTTTTCACTATTCTTTTATCCTGTCATTGTTATGAAAAGTCCCTCCCCCCCCCCCCTCACCACCACCGTTGAAGACATTGACTTGCCATATACCACTATTGTTGTGACCTGATCATTGCAATCACAAGTTTTTCTCCAGCCCCCTTTAATTCGAGACAAGTGTATCATTAGGGCTATATCATTCCGCATGCATGCACGCACGCACGAGTGTTCTCCCTCAGGAAAAGTGCCGAAAAGAAACGGGAGAACATCTTTCTTGATATGTTCTCAAACAAAATCTCTCGTTTTTTGTGGCTTGGATGTCGGAGTACACAAAAGGAAGTAAATGTGATGCACAAATTAGGTCGATTGAGGCAATTTTAGACCACTTTAGGCTTCCCATGAGCAGCGTACGAACACTATGTTAAGAGGTTTGTTCACAAGTCGGACGAACGTGGCTAGCTTCAGACTCTCAGTGTGAGTGTGCGTGCGTGCGTCAGTCATTGGGGCAATCATATCCGGGCGTATATGCTACCATATAGCTTCTCAAGTCATATAAAAACATGCACATTATTTAGTTTAATGGGATAAGTAACCATATAGGTGGTCTAGAGTTGAACATCCAACTTTGCAAAATAAGTCTCGGGGCGGGCGGGTATAAAAAGCTTAAATTTCACCATTCTAATGTCTACGACCATATCACGTTGAATATACCGGTTCTCGTCCGATCACCGAAGTCAAGCAGCGTCGAGCCTAGTCAGTACTTGGATGGGTGACCGCCTGGGAATACTAGGTGCCGTAGACTTTTTCATTTTTCCTCACCCACAACTCCGCACCCTTTCTTTCTTTATTTCTTTTTCACTATTCTTTTATCCTGTCATTGTTATGAAAAGTCCCTCCCCCCCCCTCACCACCACCGTTGAAGACATTGACTTGCCATATACCACTATTGTTGTGACCTGATCATTGCAATCACAAGTTTTTCTCCAGCCCCCTTTAATTCGAGACAAGTGTATCATTAGGGCTATATCATTCCGCATGCATGCACGCACGCACGAGTGTTCTCCCTCAGGAAAAGTGCCGAAAAGAAACGGGAGAACATCTTTCTTGATATGTTCTCAAACAAAATCTCTCGTTTTTTGTGGCTTGGATGTCGGAGTACACAAAAGGAAGTAAATGTGATGCACAAATTAGGTCGATTGAGGCAATTTTAGACCACTTTAGGCTTCCCATGAGCAGCGTACGAACACTATGTTAAGAGGTTTGTTCACAAGTCGGACGAACGTGGCTAGCTTCAGACTCTCAGTGTGAGTGTGCGTGCGTGCGTCAGTCATTGGGGCAATCATATCCGGGCGTATATGCTACCATATAGCTTCTCAAGTCATATAAAAACATGCACATTATTTAGTTTAATGGGATAAGTAACCATATAGGTGGTCTAGAGTTGAACATCCAACTTTGCAAAATAAGTCTCGGGGCGGGCGGGTATAAAAAGCTTAAATTTCACCATTCTAATGTCTACGACCATATCACGTTGAATATACCGGTTCTCGTCCGATCACCGAAGTCAAGCAGCGTCGAGCCTAGTCAGTACTTGGATGGGTGACCGCCTGGGAATACTAGGTGCCGTAGACTTTTTCATTTTTCCTCACCCACAACTCCGCACCCTTTCTTTCTTTATTTCTTTTTCACTATTCTTTTATCCTGTCATTGTTATGAAAAGTCCCTCCCCCCCCCTCACCACCACCGTTGAAGACATTGACTTGCCATATACCACTATTGTTGTGACCTGATCATTGCAATCACAAGTTTTTCTCCAGCCCCCTTTAATTCGAGACAAGTGTATCATTAGGGCTATATCATTCCGCATGCATGCACGCACGCACGAGTGTTCTCCCTCAGGAAAAGTGCCGAAAAGAAACGGGAGAACATCTTTCTTGATATGTTCTCAAACAAAATCTCTCGTTTTTTGTGGCTTGGATGTCGGAGTACACAAAAGGAAGTAAATGTGATGCACAAATTAGGTCGATTGAGGCAATTTTAGACCACTTTAGGCTTCCCATGAGCAGCGTACGAACACTATGTTAAGAGGTTTGTTCACAAGTCGGACGAACGTGGCTAGCTTCAGACTCTCAGTGTGAGTGTGCGTGCGTGCGTCAGTCATTGGGGCAATCATATCCGGGCGTATATGCTACCATATAGCTTCTCAAGTCATATAAAAACATGCACATTATTTAGTTTAATGGGATAAGTAACCATATAGGTGGTCTAGAGTTGAACATCCAACTTTGCAAAATAAGTCTCGGGGCGGGCGGGTATAAAAAGCTTAAATTTCACCATTCTAATGTCTACGACCATATCACGTTGAATATACCGGTTCTCGTCCGATCACCGAAGTCAAGCAGCGTCGAGCCTAGTCAGTACTTGGATGGGTGACCGCCTGGGAATACTAGGTGCCGTAGACTTTTTCATTTTTCCTCACCCACAACTCCGCACCCTTTCTTTCTTTATTTCTTTTTCACTATTCTTTTATCCTGTCATTGTTATGAAAAGTCCCTCCCCCCCCCCCTCACCACCACCGTTGAAGACATTGACTTGCCATATACCACTATTGTTGTGACCTGATCATTGCAATCACAAGTTTTTCTCCAGCCCCCTTTAATTCGAGACAAGTGTATCATTAGGGCTATATCATTCCGCATGCATGCACGCACGCACGAGTGTTCTCCCTCAGGAAAAGTGCCGAAAAGAAACGGGAGAACATCTTTCTTGATATGTTCTCAAACAAAATCTCTCGTTTTTTGTGGCTTGGATGTCGGAGTACACAAAAGGAAGTAAATGTGATGCACAAATTAGGTCGATTGAGGCAATTTTAGACCACTTTAGGCTTCCCATGAGCAGCGTACGAACACTATGTTAAGAGGTTTGTTCACAAGTCGGACGAACGTGGCTAGCTTCAGACTCTCAGTGTGAGTGTGCGTGCGTGCGTCAGTCATTGGGGCAATCATATCCGGGCGTATATGCTACCATATAGCTTCTCAAGTCATATAAAAACATGCACATTATTTAGTTTAATGGGATAAGTAACCATATAGGTGGTCTAGAGTTGAACATCCAACTTTGCAAAATAAGTCTCGGGGCGGGCGGGTATAAAAAGCTTAAATTTCACCATTCTAATGTCTACGACCATATCACGTTGAATATACCGGTTCTCGTCCGATCACCGAAGTCAAGCAGCGTCGAGCCTAGTCAGTACTTGGATGGGTGACCGCCTGGGAATACTAGGTGCCGTAGACTTTTTCATTTTTCCTCACCCACAACTCCGCACCCTTTCTTTCTTTATTTCTTTTTCACTATTCTTTTATCCTGTCATTGTTATGAAAAGTCCCTCCCCCCCCCCCTCACCACCACCGTTGAAGACATTGACTTGCCATATACCACTATTGTTGTGACCTGATCATTGCAATCACAAGTTTTTCTCCAGCCCCCTTTAATTCGAGACAAGTGTATCATTAGGGCTATATCATTCCGCATGCATGCACGCACGCACGAGTGTTCTCCCTCAGGAAAAGTGCCGAAAAGAAACGGGAGAACATCTTTCTTGATATGTTCTCAAACAAAATCTCTCGTTTTTTGTGGCTTGGATGTCGGAGTACACAAAAGGAAGTAAATGTGATGCACAAATTAGGTCGATTGAGGCAATTTTAGACCACTTTAGGCTTCCCATGAGCAGCGTACGAACACTATGTTAAGAGGTTTGTTCACAAGTCGGACGAACGTGGCTAGCTTCAGACTCTCAGTGTGAGTGTGCGTGCGTGCGTCAGTCATTGGGGCAATCATATCCGGGCGTATATGCTACCATATAGCTTCTCAAGTCATATAAAAACATGCACATTATTTAGTTTAATGGGATAAGTAACCATATAGGTGGTCTAGAGTTGAACATCCAACTTTGCAAAATAAGTCTCGGGGCGGGCGGGTATAAAAAGCTTAAATTTCACCATTCTAATGTCTACGACCATATCACGTTGAATATACCGGTTCTCGTCCGATCACCGAAGTCAAGCAGCGTCGAGCCTAGTCAGTACTTGGATGGGTGACCGCCTGGGAATACTAGGTGCCGTAGACTTTTTCATTTTTCCTCACCCACAACTCCGCACCCTTTCTTTCTTTATTTCTTTTTCACTATTCTTTTATCCTGTCATTGTTATGAAAAGTCCCTCCCCCCCCCCCCCTCACCACCACCGTTGAAGACATTGACTTGCCATATACCACTATTGTTGTGACCTGATCATTGCAATCACAAGTTTTTCTCCAGCCCCCTTTAATTCGAGACAAGTGTATCATTAGGGCTATATCATTCCGCATGCATGCATGCACGCACGCACGAGTGTTCTCCCTCAGGAAAAGTGCCGAAAAGAAACGGGAGAACATCTTTCTTGATATGTTCTCAAACAAAATCTCTCGTTTTTTGTGGCTTGGATGTCGGAGTACACAAAAGGAAGTAAATGTGATGCACAAATTAGGTCGATTGAGGCAATTTTAGACCACTTTAGGCTTCCCATGAGCAGCGTACGAACACTATGTTAAGAGGTTTGTTCACAAGTCGGACGAACGTGGCTAGCTTCAGACTCTCAGTGTGAGTGTGCGTGCGTGCGTCAGTCATTGGGGCAATCATATCCGGGCGTATATGCTACCATATAGCTTCTCAAGTCATATAAAAACATGCACATTATTTAGTTTAATGGGATAAGTAACCATATAGGTGGTCTAGAGTTGAACATCCAACTTTGCAAAATAAGTCTCGGGGCGGGCGGGTATAAAAAGCTTAAATTTCACCATTCTAATGTCTACGACCATATCACGTTGAATATACCGGTTCTCGTCCGATCACCGAAGTCAAGCAGCGTCGAGCCTAGTCAGTACTTGGATGGGTGACCGCCTGGGAATACTAGGTGCCGTAGACTTTTTCATTTTTCCTCACCCACAACTCCGCACCCTTTCTTTCTTTATTTCTTTTTCACTATTCTTTTATCCTGTCATTGTTATGAAAAGTCCCTCCCCCCCCCCTCACCACCACCGTTGAAGACATTGACTTGCCATATACCACTATTGTTGTGACCTGATCATTGCAATCACAAGTTTTTCTCCAGCCCCCTTTAATTCGAGACAAGTGTATCATTAGGGCTATATCATTCCGCATGCATGCATGCACGCACGCACGAGTGTTCTCCCTCAGGAAAAGTGCCGAAAAGAAACGGGAGAACATCTTTCTTGATATGTTCTCAAACAAAATCTCTCGTTTTTTGTGGCTTGGATGTCGGAGTACACAAAAGGAAGTAAATGTGATGCACAAATTAGGTCGATTGAGGCAATTTTAGACCACTTTAGGCTTCCCATGAGCAGCGTACGAACACTATGTTAAGAGGTTTGTTCACAAGTCGGACGAACGTGGCTAGCTTCAGACTCTCAGTGTGAGTGTGCGTGCGTGCGTCAGTCATTGGGGCAATCATATCCGGGCGTATATGCTACCATATAGCTTCTCAAGTCATATAAAAACATGCACATTATTTAGTTTAATGGGATAAGTAACCATATAGGTGGTCTAGAGTTGAACATCCAACTTTGCAAAATAAGTCTCGGGGCGGGCGGGTATAAAAAGCTTAAATTTCACCATTCTAATGTCTACGACCATATCACGTTGAATATACCGGTTCTCGTCCGATCACCGAAGTCAAGCAGCGTCGAGCCTAGTCAGTACTTGGATGGGTGACCGCCTGGGAATACTAGGTGCCGTAGACTTTTTCATTTTTCCTCACCCACAACTCCGCACCCTTTCTTTCTTTATTTCTTTTTCACTATTCTTTTATCCTGTCATTGTTATGAAAAGTCCCTCCCCCCCCCCCTCACCACCACCGTTGAAGACATTGACTTGCCATATACCACTATTGTTGTGACCTGATCATTGCAATCACAAGTTTTTCTCCAGCCCCCTTTAATTCGAGACAAGTGTATCATTAGGGCTATATCATTCCGCATGCATGCACGCACGCACGAGTGTTCTCCCTCAGGAAAAGTGCCGAAAAGAAACGGGAGAACATCTTTCTTGATATGTTCTCAAACAAAATCTCTCGTTTTTTGTGGCTTGGATGTCGGAGTACACAAAAGGAAGTAAATGTGATGCACAAATTAGGTCGATTGAGGCAATTTTAGACCACTTTAGGCTTCCCATGAGCAGCGTACGAACACTATGTTAAGAGGTTTGTTCACAAGTCGGACGAACGTGGCTAGCTTCAGACTCTCAGTGTGAGTGTGCGTGCGTGCGTCAGTCATTGGGGCAATCATATCCGGGCGTATATGCTACCATATAGCTTCTCAAGTCATATAAAAACATGCACATTATTTAGTTTAATGGGATAAGTAACCATATAGGTGGTCTAGAGTTGAACATCCAACTTTGCAAAATAAGTCTCGGGGCGGGCGGGTATAAAAAGCTTAAATTTCACCATTCTAATGTCTACGACCATATCACGTTGAATATACCGGTTCTCGTCCGATCACCGAAGTCAAGCAGCGTCGAGCCTAGTCAGTACTTGGATGGGTGACCGCCTGGGAATACTAGGTGCCGTAGACTTTTTCATTTTTCCTCACCCACAACTCCGCACCCTTTCTTTCTTTATTTCTTTTTCACTATTCTTTTATCCTGTCATTGTTATGAAAAGTCCCTCCCCCCCCCTCACCACCACCGTTGAAGACATTGACTTGCCATATACCACTATTGTTGTGACCTGATCATTGCAATCACAAGTTTTTCTCCAGCCCCCTTTAATTCGAGACAAGTGTATCATTAGGGCTATATCATTCCGCATGCATGCACGCACGCACGAGTGTTCTCCCTCAGGAAAAGTGCCGAAAAGAAACGGGAGAACATCTTTCTTGATATGTTCTCAAACAAAATCTCTCGTTTTTTGTGGCTTGGATGTCGGAGTACACAAAAGGAAGTAAATGTGATGCACAAATTAGGTCGATTGAGGCAATTTTAGACCACTTTAGGCTTCCCATGAGCAGCGTACGAACACTATGTTAAGAGGTTTGTTCACAAGTCGGACGAACGTGGCTAGCTTCAGACTCTCAGTGTGAGTGTGCGTGCGTGCGTCAGTCATTGGGGCAATCATATCCGGGCGTATATGCTACCATATAGCTTCTCAAGTCATATAAAAACATGCACATTATTTAGTTTAATGGGATAAGTAACCATATAGGTGGTCTAGAGTTGAACATCCAACTTTGCAAAATAAGTCTCGGGGCGGGCGGGTATAAAAAGCTTAAATTTCACCATTCTAATGTCTACGACCATATCACGTTGAATATACCGGTTCTCGTCCGATCACCGAAGTCAAGCAGCGTCGAGCCTAGTCAGTACTTGGATGGGTGACCGCCTGGGAATACTAGGTGCCGTAGACTTTTTCATTTTTCCTCACCCACAACTCCGCACCCTTTCTTTCTTTATTTCTTTTTCACTATTCTTTTATCCTGTCATTGTTATGAAAAGTCCCTCCCCCCCCCCCTCACCACCACCGTTGAAGACATTGACTTGCCATATACCACTATTGTTGTGACCTGATCATTGCAATCACAAGTTTTTCTCCAGCCCCCTTTAATTCGAGACAAGTGTATCATTAGGGCTATATCATTCCGCATGCATGCACGCACGCACGAGTGTTCTCCCTCAGGAAAAGTGCCGAAAAGAAACGGGAGAACATCTTTCTTGATATGTTCTCAAACAAAATCTCTCGTTTTTTGTGGCTTGGATGTCGGAGTACACAAAAGGAAGTAAATGTGATGCACAAATTAGGTCGATTGAGGCAATTTTAGACCACTTTAGGCTTCCCATGAGCAGCGTACGAACACTATGTTAAGAGGTTTGTTCACAAGTCGGACGAACGTGGCTAGCTTCAGACTCTCAGTGTGAGTGTGCGTGCGTGCGTCAGTCATTGGGGCAATCATATCCGGGCGTATATGCTACCATATAGCTTCTCAAGTCATATAAAAACATGCACATTATTTAGTTTAATGGGATAAGTAACCATATAGGTGGTCTAGAGTTGAACATCCAACTTTGCAAAATAAGTCTCGGGGCGGGCGGGTATAAAAAGCTTAAATTTCACCATTCTAATGTCTACGACCATATCACGTTGAATATACCGGTTCTCGTCCGATCACCGAAGTCAAGCAGCGTCGAGCCTAGTCAGTACTTGGATGGGTGACCGCCTGGGAATACTAGGTGCCGTAGACTTTTTCATTTTTCCTCACCCACAACTCCGCACCCTTTCTTTCTTTATTTCTTTTTCACTATTCTTTTATCCTGTCATTGTTATGAAAAGTCCCTCCCCCCCCCCCTCACCACCACCGTTGAAGACATTGACTTGCCATATACCACTATTGTTGTGACCTGATCATTGCAATCACAAGTTTTTCTCCAGCCCCCTTTAATTCGAGACAAGTGTATCATTAGGGCTATATCATTCCGCATGCATGCACGCACGCACGAGTGTTCTCCCTCAGGAAAAGTGCCGAAAAGAAACGGGAGAACATCTTTCTTGATATGTTCTCAAACAAAATCTCTCGTTTTTTGTGGCTTGGATGTCGGAGTACACAAAAGGAAGTAAATGTGATGCACAAATTAGGTCGATTGAGGCAATTTTAGACCACTTTAGGCTTCCCATGAGCAGCGTACGAACACTATGTTAAGAGGTTTGTTCACAAGTCGGACGAACGTGGCTAGCTTCAGACTCTCAGTGTGAGTGTGCGTGCGTGCGTCAGTCATTGGGGCAATCATATCCGGGCGTATATGCTACCATATAGCTTCTCAAGTCATATAAAAACATGCACATTATTTAGTTTAATGGGATAAGTAACCATATAGGTGGTCTAGAGTTGAACATCCAACTTTGCAAAATAAGTCTCGGGGCGGGCGGGTATAAAAAGCTTAAATTTCACCATTCTAATGTCTACGACCATATCACGTTGAATATACCGGTTCTCGTCCGATCACCGAAGTCAAGCAGCGTCGAGCCTAGTCAGTACTTGGATGGGTGACCGCCTGGGAATACTAGGTGCCGTAGACTTTTTCATTTTTCCTCACCCACAACTCCGCACCCTTTCTTTCTTTATTTCTTTTTCACTATTCTTTTATCCTGTCATTGTTATGAAAAGTCCCTCCCCCCCCCCCCTCACCACCACCGTTGAAGACATTGACTTGCCATATACCACTATTGTTGTGACCTGATCATTGCAATCACAAGTTTTTCTCCAGCCCCCTTTAATTCGAGACAAGTGTATCATTAGGGCTATATCATTCCGCATGCATGCATGCACGCACGCACGAGTGTTCTCCCTCAGGAAAAGTGCCGAAAAGAAACGGGAGAACATCTTTCTTGATATGTTCTCAAACAAAATCTCTCGTTTTTTGTGGCTTGGATGTCGGAGTACACAAAAGGAAGTAAATGTGATGCACAAATTAGGTCGATTGAGGCAATTTTAGACCACTTTAGGCTTCCCATGAGCAGCGTACGAACACTATGTTAAGAGGTTTGTTCACAAGTCGGACGAACGTGGCTAGCTTCAGACTCTCAGTGTGAGTGTGCGTGCGTGCGTCAGTCATTGGGGCAATCATATCCGGGCGTATATGCTACCATATAGCTTCTCAAGTCATATAAAAACATGCACATTATTTAGTTTAATGGGATAAGTAACCATATAGGTGGTCTAGAGTTGAACATCCAACTTTGCAAAATAAGTCTCGGGGCGGGCGGGTATAAAAAGCTTAAATTTCACCATTCTAATGTCTACGACCATATCACGTTGAATATACCGGTTCTCGTCCGATCACCGAAGTCAAGCAGCGTCGAGCCTAGTCAGTACTTGGATGGGTGACCGCCTGGGAATACTAGGTGCCGTAGACTTTTTCATTTTTCCTCACCCACAACTCCGCACCCTTTCTTTCTTTATTTCTTTTTCACTATTCTTTTATCCTGTCATTGTTATGAAAAGTCCCTCCCCCCCCCCTCACCACCACCGTTGAAGACATTGACTTGCCATATACCACTATTGTTGTGACCTGATCATTGCAATCACAAGTTTTTCTCCAGCCCCCTTTAATTCGAGACAAGTGTATCATTAGGGCTATATCATTCCGCATGCATGCATGCACGCACGCACGAGTGTTCTCCCTCAGGAAAAGTGCCGAAAAGAAACGGGAGAACATCTTTCTTGATATGTTCTCAAACAAAATCTCTCGTTTTTTGTGGCTTGGATGTCGGAGTACACAAAAGGAAGTAAATGTGATGCACAAATTAGGTCGATTGAGGCAATTTTAGACCACTTTAGGCTTCCCATGAGCAGCGTACGAACACTATGTTAAGAGGTTTGTTCACAAGTCGGACGAACGTGGCTAGCTTCAGACTCTCAGTGTGAGTGTGCGTGCGTGCGTCAGTCATTGGGGCAATCATATCCGGGCGTATATGCTACCATATAGCTTCTCAAGTCATATAAAAACATGCACATTATTTAGTTTAATGGGATAAGTAACCATATAGGTGGTCTAGAGTTGAACATCCAACTTTGCAAAATAAGTCTCGGGGCGGGCGGGTATAAAAAGCTTAAATTTCACCATTCTAATGTCTACGACCATATCACGTTGAATATACCGGTTCTCGTCCGATCACCGAAGTCAAGCAGCGTCGAGCCTAGTCAGTACTTGGATGGGTGACCGCCTGGGAATACTAGGTGCCGTAGACTTTTTCATTTTTCCTCACCCACAACTCCGCACCCTTTCTTTCTTTATTTCTTTTTCACTATTCTTTTATCCTGTCATTGTTATGAAAAGTCCCTCCCCCCCCCCTCACCACCACCGTTGAAGACATTGACTTGCCATATACCACTATTGTTGTGACCTGATCATTGCAATCACAAGTTTTTCTCCAGCCCCCTTTAATTCGAGACAAGTGTATCATTAGGGCTATATCATTCCGCATGCATGCACGCACGCACGAGTGTTCTCCCTCAGGAAAAGTGCCGAAAAGAAACGGGAGAACATCTTTCTTGATATGTTCTCAAACAAAATCTCTCGTTTTTTGTGGCTTGGATGTCGGAGTACACAAAAGGAAGTAAATGTGATGCACAAATTAGGTCGATTGAGGCAATTTTAGACCACTTTAGGCTTCCCATGAGCAGCGTACGAACACTATGTTAAGAGGTTTGTTCACAAGTCGGACGAACGTGGCTAGCTTCAGACTCTCAGTGTGAGTGTGCGTGCGTGCGTCAGTCATTGGGGCAATCATATCCGGGCGTATATGCTACCATATAGCTTCTCAAGTCATATAAAAACATGCACATTATTTAGTTTAATGGGATAAGTAACCATATAGGTGGTCTAGAGTTGAACATCCAACTTTGCAAAATAAGTCTCGGGGCGGGCGGGTATAAAAAGCTTAAATTTCACCATTCTAATGTCTACGACCATATCACGTTGAATATACCGGTTCTCGTCCGATCACCGAAGTCAAGCAGCGTCGAGCCTAGTCAGTACTTGGATGGGTGACCGCCTGGGAATACTAGGTGCCGTAGACTTTTTCATTTTTCCTCACCCACAACTCCGCACCCTTTCTTTCTTTATTTCTTTTTCACTATTCTTTTATCCTGTCATTGTTATGAAAAGTCCCTCCCCCCCCCCCCCTCACCACCACCGTTGAAGACATTGACTTGCCATATACCACTATTGTTGTGACCTGATCATTGCAATCACAAGTTTTTCTCCAGCCCCCTTTAATTCGAGACAAGTGTATCATTAGGGCTATATCATTCCGCATGCATGCATGCACGCACGCACGAGTGTTCTCCCTCAGGAAAAGTGCCGAAAAGAAACGGGAGAACATCTTTCTTGATATGTTCTCAAACAAAATCTCTCGTTTTTTGTGGCTTGGATGTCGGAGTACACAAAAGGAAGTAAATGTGATGCACAAATTAGGTCGATTGAGGCAATTTTAGACCACTTTAGGCTTCCCATGAGCAGCGTACGAACACTATGTTAAGAGGTTTGTTCACAAGTCGGACGAACGTGGCTAGCTTCAGACTCTCAGTGTGAGTGTGCGTGCGTGCGTCAGTCATTGGGGCAATCATATCCGGGCGTATATGCTACCATATAGCTTCTCAAGTCATATAAAAACATGCACATTATTTAGTTTAATGGGATAAGTAACCATATAGGTGGTCTAGAGTTGAACATCCAACTTTGCAAAATAAGTCTCGGGGCGGGCGGGTATAAAAAGCTTAAATTTCACCATTCTAATGTCTACGACCATATCACGTTGAATATACCGGTTCTCGTCCGATCACCGAAGTCAAGCAGCGTCGAGCCTAGTCAGTACTTGGATGGGTGACCGCCTGGGAATACTAGGTGCCGTAGACTTTTTCATTTTTCCTCACCCACAACTCCGCACCCTTTCTTTCTTTATTTCTTTTTCACTATTCTTTTATCCTGTCATTGTTATGAAAAGTCCCTCCCCCCCCCCCTCACCACCACCGTTGAAGACATTGACTTGCCATATACCACTATTGTTGTGACCTGATCATTGCAATCACAAGTTTTTCTCCAGCCCCCTTTAATTCGAGACAAGTGTATCATTAGGGCTATATCATTCCGCATGCATGCATGCACGCACGCACGAGTGTTCTCCCTCAGGAAAAGTGCCGAAAAGAAACGGGAGAACATCTTTCTTGATATGTTCTCAAACAAAATCTCTCGTTTTTTGTGGCTTGGATGTCGGAGTACACAAAAGGAAGTAAATGTGATGCACAAATTAGGTCGATTGAGGCAATTTTAGACCACTTTAGGCTTCCCATGAGCAGCGTACGAACACTATGTTAAGAGGTTTGTTCACAAGTCGGACGAACGTGGCTAGCTTCAGACTCTCAGTGTGAGTGTGCGTGCGTGCGTCAGTCATTGGGGCAATCATATCCGGGCGTATATGCTACCATATAGCTTCTCAAGTCATATAAAAACATGCACATTATTTAGTTTAATGGGATAAGTAACCATATAGGTGGTCTAGAGTTGAACATCCAACTTTGCAAAATAAGTCTCGGGGCGGGCGGGTATAAAAAGCTTAAATTTCACCATTCTAATGTCTACGACCATATCACGTTGAATATACCGGTTCTCGTCCGATCACCGAAGTCAAGCAGCGTCGAGCCTAGTCAGTACTTGGATGGGTGACCGCCTGGGAATACTAGGTGCCGTAGACTTTTTCATTTTTCCTCACCCACAACTCCGCACCCTTTCTTTCTTTATTTCTTTTTCACTATTCTTTTATCCTGTCATTGTTATGAAAAGTCCCTCCCCCCCCCCCCCCTCACCACCACCGTTGAAGACATTGACTTGCCATATACCACTATTGTTGTGACCTGATCATTGCAATCACAAGTTTTTCTCCAGCCCCCTTTAATTCGAGACAAGTGTATCATTAGGGCTATATCATTCCGCATGCATGCACGCACGCACGCACGAGTGTTCTCCCTCAGGAAAAGTGCCGAAAAGAAACGGGAGAACATCTTTCTTGATATGTTCTCAAACAAAATCTCTCGTTTTTTGTGGCTTGGATGTCGGAGTACACAAAAGGAAGTAAATGTGATGCACAAATTAGGTCGATTGAGGCAATTTTAGACCACTTTAGGCTTCCCATGAGCAGCGTACGAACACTATGTTAAGAGGTTTGTTCACAAGTCGGACGAACGTGGCTAGCTTCAGACTCTCAGTGTGAGTGTGCGTGCGTGCGTCAGTCATTGGGGCAATCATATCCGGGCGTATATGCTACCATATAGCTTCTCAAGTCATATAAAAACATGCACATTATTTAGTTTAATGGGATAAGTAACCATATAGGTGGTCTAGAGTTGAACATCCAACTTTGCAAAATAAGTCTCGGGGCGGGCGGGTATAAAAAGCTTAAATTTCACCATTCTAATGTCTACGACCATATCACGTTGAATATACCGGTTCTCGTCCGATCACCGAAGTCAAGCAGCGTCGAGCCTAGTCAGTACTTGGATGGGTGACCGCCTGGGAATACTAGGTGCCGTAGACTTTTTCATTTTTCCTCACCCACAACTCCGCACCCTTTCTTTCTTTATTTCTTTTTCACTATTCTTTTATCCTGTCATTGTTATGAAAAGTCCCTCCCCCCCCCCTCACCACCACCGTTGAAGACATTGACTTGCCATATACCACTATTGTTGTGACCTGATCATTGCAATCACAAGTTTTTCTCCAGCCCCCTTTAATTCGAGACAAGTGTATCATTAGGGCTATATCATTCCGCATGCATGCACGCACGCACGAGTGTTCTCCCTCAGGAAAAGTGCCGAAAAGAAACGGGAGAACATCTTTCTTGATATGTTCTCAAACAAAATCTCTCGTTTTTTGTGGCTTGGATGTCGGAGTACACAAAAGGAAGTAAATGTGATGCACAAATTAGGTCGATTGAGGCAATTTTAGACCACTTTAGGCTTCCCATGAGCAGCGTACGAACACTATGTTAAGAGGTTTGTTCACAAGTCGGACGAACGTGGCTAGCTTCAGACTCTCAGTGTGAGTGTGCGTGCGTGCGTCAGTCATTGGGGCAATCATATCCGGGCGTATATGCTACCATATAGCTTCTCAAGTCATATAAAAACATGCACATTATTTAGTTTAATGGGATAAGTAACCATATAGGTGGTCTAGAGTTGAACATCCAACTTTGCAAAATAAGTCTCGGGGCGGGCGGGTATAAAAAGCTTAAATTTCACCATTCTAATGTCTACGACCATATCACGTTGAATATACCGGTTCTCGTCCGATCACCGAAGTCAAGCAGCGTCGAGCCTAGTCAGTACTTGGATGGGTGACCGCCTGGGAATACTAGGTGCCGTAGACTTTTTCATTTTTCCTCACCCACAACTCCGCACCCTTTCTTTCTTTATTTCTTTTTCACTATTCTTTTATCCTGTCATTGTTATGAAAAGTCCCTCCCCCCCCCCCTCACCACCACCGTTGAAGACATTGACTTGCCATATACCACTATTGTTGTGACCTGATCATTGCAATCACAAGTTTTTCTCCAGCCCCCTTTAATTCGAGACAAGTGTATCATTAGGGCTATATCATTCCGCATGCATGCACGCACGCACGAGTGTTCTCCCTCAGGAAAAGTGCCGAAAAGAAACGGGAGAACATCTTTCTTGATATGTTCTCAAACAAAATCTCTCGTTTTTTGTGGCTTGGATGTCGGAGTACACAAAAGGAAGTAAATGTGATGCACAAATTAGGTCGATTGAGGCAATTTTAGACCACTTTAGGCTTCCCATGAGCAGCGTACGAACACTATGTTAAGAGGTTTGTTCACAAGTCGGACGAACGTGGCTAGCTTCAGACTCTCAGTGTGAGTGTGCGTGCGTGCGTCAGTCATTGGGGCAATCATATCCGGGCGTATATGCTACCATATAGCTTCTCAAGTCATATAAAAACATGCACATTATTTAGTTTAATGGGATAAGTAACCATATAGGTGGTCTAGAGTTGAACATCCAACTTTGCAAAATAAGTCTCGGGGCGGGCGGGTATAAAAAGCTTAAATTTCACCATTCTAATGTCTACGACCATATCACGTTGAATATACCGGTTCTCGTCCGATCACCGAAGTCAAGCAGCGTCGAGCCTAGTCAGTACTTGGATGGGTGACCGCCTGGGAATACTAGGTGCCGTAGACTTTTTCATTTTTCCTCACCCACAACTCCGCACCCTTTCTTTCTTTATTTCTTTTTCACTATTCTTTTATCCTGTCATTGTTATGAAAAGTCCCTCCCCCCCCCCCTCACCACCACCGTTGAAGACATTGACTTGCCATATACCACTATTGTTGTGACCTGATCATTGCAATCACAAGTTTTTCTCCAGCCCCCTTTAATTCGAGACAAGTGTATCATTAGGGCTATATCATTCCGCATGCATGCATGCACGCACGCACGAGTGTTCTCCCTCAGGAAAAGTGCCGAAAAGAAACGGGAGAACATCTTTCTTGATATGTTCTCAAACAAAATCTCTCGTTTTTTGTGGCTTGGATGTCGGAGTACACAAAAGGAAGTAAATGTGATGCACAAATTAGGTCGATTGAGGCAATTTTAGACCACTTTAGGCTTCCCATGAGCAGCGTACGAACACTATGTTAAGAGGTTTGTTCACAAGTCGGACGAACGTGGCTAGCTTCAGACTCTCAGTGTGCGTGTGCGTGCGTGCGTCAGTCATTGGGGCAATCATATCCGGGCGTATATGCTACCATATAGCTTCTCAAGTCATATAAAAACATGCACATTATTTAGTTTAATGGGATAAGTAACCATATAGGTGGTCTAGAGTTGAACATCCAACTTTGCAAAATAAGTCTCGGGGCGGGCGGGTATAAAAAGCTTAAATTTCACCATTCTAATGTCTACGACCATATCACGTTGAATATACCGGTTCTCGTCCGATCACCGAAGTCAAGCAGCGTCGAGCCTAGTCAGTACTTGGATGGGTGACCGCCTGGGAATACTAGGTGCCGTAGACTTTTTCATTTTTCCTCACCCACAACTCCGCACCCTTTCTTTCTTTATTTCTTTTTCACTATTCTTTTATCCTGTCATTGTTATGAAAAGTCCCTCCCCCCCCCCCCCTCACCACCACCGTTGAAGACATTGACTTGCCATATACCACTATTGTTGTGACCTGATCATTGCAATCACAAGTTTTTCTCCAGCCCCCTTTAATTCGAGACAAGTGTATCATTAGGGCTATATCATTCCGCATGCATGCACGCACGCACGCACGAGTGTTCTCCCTCAGGAAAAGTGCCGAAAAGAAACGGGAGAACATCTTTCTTGATATGTTCTCAAACAAAATCTCTCGTTTTTTGTGGCTTGGATGTCGGAGTACACAAAAGGAAGTAAATGTGATGCACAAATTAGGTCGATTGAGGCAATTTTAGACCACTTTAGGCTTCCCATGAGCAGCGTACGAACACTATGTTAAGAGGTTTGTTCACAAGTCGGACGAACGTGGCTAGCTTCAGACTCTCAGTGTGAGTGTGCGTGCGTGCGTCAGTCATTGGGGCAATCATATCCGGGCGTATATGCTACCATATAGCTTCTCAAGTCATATAAAAACATGCACATTATTTAGTTTAATGGGATAAGTAACCATATAGGTGGTCTAGAGTTGAACATCCAACTTTGCAAAATAAGTCTCGGGGCGGGCGGGTATAAAAAGCTTAAATTTCACCATTCTAATGTCTACGACCATATCACGTTGAATATACCGGTTCTCGTCCGATCACCGAAGTCAAGCAGCGTCGAGCCTAGTCAGTACTTGGATGGGTGACCGCCTGGGAATACTAGGTGCCGTAGACTTTTTCATTTTTCCTCACCCACAACTCCGCACCCTTTCTTTCTTTATTTCTTTTTCACTATTCTTTTATCCTGTCATTGTTATGAAAAGTCCCTCCCCCCCCCCCCTCACCACCACCGTTGAAGACATTGACTTGCCATATACCACTATTGTTGTGACCTGATCATTGCAATCACAAGTTTTTCTCCAGCCCCCTTTAATTCGAGACAAGTGTATCATTAGGGCTATATCATTCCGCATGCATGCACGCACGCACGAGTGTTCTCCCTCAGGAAAAGTGCCGAAAAGAAACGGGAGAACATCTTTCTTGATATGTTCTCAAACAAAATCTCTCGTTTTTTGTGGCTTGGATGTCGGAGTACACAAAAGGAAGTAAATGTGATGCACAAATTAGGTCGATTGAGGCAATTTTAGACCACTTTAGGCTTCCCATGAGCAGCGTACGAACACTATGTTAAGAGGTTTGTTCACAAGTCGGACGAACGTGGCTAGCTTCAGACTCTCAGTGTGAGTGTGCGTGCGTGCGTCAGTCATTGGGGCAATCATATCCGGGCGTATATGCTACCATATAGCTTCTCAAGTCATATAAAAACATGCACATTATTTAGTTTAATGGGATAAGTAACCATATAGGTGGTCTAGAGTTGAACATCCAACTTTGCAAAATAAGTCTCGGGGCGGGCGGGTATAAAAAGCTTAAATTTCACCATTCTAATGTCTACGACCATATCACGTTGAATATACCGGTTCTCGTCCGATCACCGAAGTCAAGCAGCGTCGAGCCTAGTCAGTACTTGGATGGGTGACCGCCTGGGAATACTAGGTGCCGTAGACTTTTTCATTTTTCCTCACCCACAACTCCGCACCCTTTCTTTCTTTATTTCTTTTTCACTATTCTTTTATCCTGTCATTGTTATGAAAAGTCCCTCCCCCCCCCCTCACCACCACCGTTGAAGACATTGACTTGCCATATACCACTATTGTTGTGACCTGATCATTGCAATCACAAGTTTTTCTCCAGCCCCCTTTAATTCGAGACAAGTGTATCATTAGGGCTATATCATTCCGCATGCATGCATGCACGCACGCACGAGTGTTCTCCCTCAGGAAAAGTGCCGAAAAGAAACGGGAGAACATCTTTCTTGATATGTTCTCAAACAAAATCTCTCGTTTTTTGTGGCTTGGATGTCGGAGTACACAAAAGGAAGTAAATGTGATGCACAAATTAGGTCGATTGAGGCAATTTTAGACCACTTTAGGCTTCCCATGAGCAGCGTACGAACACTATGTTAAGAGGTTTGTTCACAAGTCGGACGAACGTGGCTAGCTTCAGACTCTCAGTGTGAGTGTGCGTGCGTGCGTCAGTCATTGGGGCAATCATATCCGGGCGTATATGCTACCATATAGCTTCTCAAGTCATATAAAAACATGCACATTATTTAGTTTAATGGGATAAGTAACCATATAGGTGGTCTAGAGTTGAACATCCAACTTTGCAAAATAAGTCTCGGGGCGGGCGGGTATAAAAAGCTTAAATTTCACCATTCTAATGTCTACGACCATATCACGTTGAATATACCGGTTCTCGTCCGATCACCGAAGTCAAGCAGCGTCGAGCCTAGTCAGTACTTGGATGGGTGACCGCCTGGGAATACTAGGTGCCGTAGACTTTTTCATTTTTCCTCACCCACAACTCCGCACCCTTTCTTTCTTTATTTCTTTTTCACTATTCTTTTATCCTGTCATTGTTATGAAAAGTCCCTCCCCCCCCCCCCTCACCACCACCGTTGAAGACATTGACTTGCCATATACCACTATTGTTGTGACCTGATCATTGCAATCACAAGTTTTTCTCCAGCCCCCTTTAATTCGAGACAAGTGTATCATTAGGGCTATATCATTCCGCATGCATGCATGCACGCACGCACGAGTGTTCTCCCTCAGGAAAAGTGCCGAAAAGAAACGGGAGAACATCTTTCTTGATATGTTCTCAAACAAAATCTCTCGTTTTTTGTGGCTTGGATGTCGGAGTACACAAAAGGAAGTAAATGTGATGCACAAATTAGGTCGATTGAGGCAATTTTAGACCACTTTAGGCTTCCCATGAGCAGCGTACGAACACTATGTTAAGAGGTTTGTTCACAAGTCGGACGAACGTGGCTAGCTTCAGACTCTCAGTGTGAGTGTGCGTGCGTGCGTCAGTCATTGGGGCAATCATATCCGGGCGTATATGCTACCATATAGCTTCTCAAGTCATATAAAAACATGCACATTATTTAGTTTAATGGGATAAGTAACCATATAGGTGGTCTAGAGTTGAACATCCAACTTTGCAAAATAAGTCTCGGGGCGGGCGGGTATAAAAAGCTTAAATTTCACCATTCTAATGTCTACGACCATATCACGTTGAATATACCGGTTCTCGTCCGATCACCGAAGTCAAGCAGCGTCGAGCCTAGTCAGTACTTGGATGGGTGACCGCCTGGGAATACTAGGTGCCGTAGACTTTTTCATTTTTCCTCACCCACAACTCCGCACCCTTTCTTTCTTTATTTCTTTTTCACTATTCTTTTATCCTGTCATTGTTATGAAAAGTCCCTCCCCCCCCCCCTCACCACCACCGTTGAAGACATTGACTTGCCATATACCACTATTGTTGTGACCTGATCATTGCAATCACAAGTTTTTCTCCAGCCCCCTTTAATTCGAGACAAGTGTATCATTAGGGCTATATCATTCCGCATGCATGCACGCACGCACGCACGAGTGTTCTCCCTCAGGAAAAGTGCCGAAAAGAAACGGGAGAACATCTTTCTTGATATGTTCTCAAACAAAATCTCTCGTTTTTTGTGGCTTGGATGTCGGAGTACACAAAAGGAAGTAAATGTGATGCACAAATTAGGTCGATTGAGGCAATTTTAGACCACTTTAGGCTTCCCATGAGCAGCGTACGAACACTATGTTAAGAGGTTTGTTCACAAGTCGGACGAACGTGGCTAGCTTCAGACTCTCAGTGTGAGTGTGCGTGCGTGCGTCAGTCATTGGGGCAATCATATCCGGGCGTATATGCTACCATATAGCTTCTCAAGTCATATAAAAACATGCACATTATTTAGTTTAATGGGATAAGTAACCATATAGGTGGTCTAGAGTTGAACATCCAACTTTGCAAAATAAGTCTCGGGGCGGGCGGGTATAAAAAGCTTAAATTTCACCATTCTAATGTCTACGACCATATCACGTTGAATATACCGGTTCTCGTCCGATCACCGAAGTCAAGCAGCGTCGAGCCTAGTCAGTACTTGGATGGGTGACCGCCTGGGAATACTAGGTGCCGTAGACTTTTTCATTTTTCCTCACCCACAACTCCGCACCCTTTCTTTCTTTATTTCTTTTTCACTATTCTTTTATCCTGTCATTGTTATGAAAAGTCCCTCCCCCCCCCCCCTCACCACCACCGTTGAAGACATTGACTTGCCATATACCACTATTGTTGTGACCTGATCATTGCAATCACAAGTTTTTCTCCAGCCCCCTTTAATTCGAGACAAGTGTATCATTAGGGCTATATCATTCCGCATGCATGCACGCACGCACGAGTGTTCTCCCTCAGGAAAAGTGCCGAAAAGAAACGGGAGAACATCTTTCTTGATATGTTCTCAAACAAAATCTCTCGTTTTTTGTGGCTTGGATGTCGGAGTACACAAAAGGAAGTAAATGTGATGCACAAATTAGGTCGATTGAGGCAATTTTAGACCACTTTAGGCTTCCCATGAGCAGCGTACGAACACTATGTTAAGAGGTTTGTTCACAAGTCGGACGAACGTGGCTAGCTTCAGACTCTCAGTGTGAGTGTGCGTGCGTGCGTCAGTCATTGGGGCAATCATATCCGGGCGTATATGCTACCATATAGCTTCTCAAGTCATATAAAAACATGCACATTATTTAGTTTAATGGGATAAGTAACCATATAGGTGGTCTAGAGTTGAACATCCAACTTTGCAAAATAAGTCTCGGGGCGGGCGGGTATAAAAAGCTTAAATTTCACCATTCTAATGTCTACGACCATATCACGTTGAATATACCGGTTCTCGTCCGATCACCGAAGTCAAGCAGCGTCGAGCCTAGTCAGTACTTGGATGGGTGACCGCCTGGGAATACTAGGTGCCGTAGACTTTTTCATTTTTCCTCACCCACAACTCCGCACCCTTTCTTTCTTTATTTCTTTTTCACTATTCTTTTATCCTGTCATTGTTATGAAAAGTCCCTCCCCCCCCCCCTCACCACCACCGTTGAAGACATTGACTTGCCATATACCACTATTGTTGTGACCTGATCATTGCAATCACAAGTTTTTCTCCAGCCCCCTTTAATTCGAGACAAGTGTATCATTAGGGCTATATCATTCCGCATGCATGCACGCACGCACGAGTGTTCTCCCTCAGGAAAAGTGCCGAAAAGAAACGGGAGAACATCTTTCTTGATATGTTCTCAAACAAAATCTCTCGTTTTTTGTGGCTTGGATGTCGGAGTACACAAAAGGAAGTAAATGTGATGCACAAATTAGGTCGATTGAGGCAATTTTAGACCACTTTAGGCTTCCCATGAGCAGCGTACGAACACTATGTTAAGAGGTTTGTTCACAAGTCGGACGAACGTGGCTAGCTTCAGACTCTCAGTGTGAGTGTGCGTGCGTGCGTCAGTCATTGGGGCAATCATATCCGGGCGTATATGCTACCATATAGCTTCTCAAGTCATATAAAAACATGCACATTATTTAGTTTAATGGGATAAGTAACCATATAGGTGGTCTAGAGTTGAACATCCAACTTTGCAAAATAAGTCTCGGGGCGGGCGGGTATAAAAAGCTTAAATTTCACCATTCTAATGTCTACGACCATATCACGTTGAATATACCGGTTCTCGTCCGATCACCGAAGTCAAGCAGCGTCGAGCCTAGTCAGTACTTGGATGGGTGACCGCCTGGGAATACTAGGTGCCGTAGACTTTTTCATTTTTCCTCACCCACAACTCCGCACCCTTTCTTTCTTTATTTCTTTTTCACTATTCTTTTATCCTGTCATTGTTATGAAAAGTCCCTCCCCCCCCCCCTCACCACCACCGTTGAAGACATTGACTTGCCATATACCACTATTGTTGTGACCTGATCATTGCAATCACAAGTTTTTCTCCAGCCCCCTTTAATTCGAGACAAGTGTATCATTAGGGCTATATCATTCCGCATGCATGCATGCACGCACGCACGAGTGTTCTCCCTCAGGAAAAGTGCCGAAAAGAAACGGGAGAACATCTTTCTTGATATGTTCTCAAACAAAATCTCTCGTTTTTTGTGGCTTGGATGTCGGAGTACACAAAAGGAAGTAAATGTGATGCACAAATTAGGTCGATTGAGGCAATTTTAGACCACTTTAGGCTTCCCATGAGCAGCGTACGAACACTATGTTAAGAGGTTTGTTCACAAGTCGGACGAACGTGGCTAGCTTCAGACTCTCAGTGTGAGTGTGCGTGCGTGCGTCAGTCATTGGGGCAATCATATCCGGGCGTATATGCTACCATATAGCTTCTCAAGTCATATAAAAACATGCACATTATTTAGTTTAATGGGATAAGTAACCATATAGGTGGTCTAGAGTTGAACATCCAACTTTGCAAAATAAGTCTCGGGGCGGGCGGGTATAAAAAGCTTAAATTTCACCATTCTAATGTCTACGACCATATCACGTTGAATATACCGGTTCTCGTCCGATCACCGAAGTCAAGCAGCGTCGAGCCTAGTCAGTACTTGGATGGGTGACCGCCTGGGAATACTAGGTGCCGTAGACTTTTTCATTTTTCCTCACCCACAACTCCGCACCCTTTCTTTCTTTATTTCTTTTTCACTATTCTTTTATCCTGTCATTGTTATGAAAAGTCCCTCCCCCCCCCCTCACCACCACCGTTGAAGACATTGACTTGCCATATACCACTATTGTTGTGACCTGATCATTGCAATCACAAGTTTTTCTCCAGCCCCCTTTAATTCGAGACAAGTGTATCATTAGGGCTATATCATTCCGCATGCATGCATGCACGCACGCACGAGTGTTCTCCCTCAGGAAAAGTGCCGAAAAGAAACGGGAGAACATCTTTCTTGATATGTTCTCAAACAAAATCTCTCGTTTTTTGTGGCTTGGATGTCGGAGTACACAAAAGGAAGTAAATGTGATGCACAAATTAGGTCGATTGAGGCAATTTTAGACCACTTTAGGCTTCCCATGAGCAGCGTACGAACACTATGTTAAGAGGTTTGTTCACAAGTCGGACGAACGTGGCTAGCTTCAGACTCTCAGTGTGAGTGTGCGTGCGTGCGTCAGTCATTGGGGCAATCATATCCGGGCGTATATGCTACCATATAGCTTCTCAAGTCATATAAAAACATGCACATTATTTAGTTTAATGGGATAAGTAACCATATAGGTGGTCTAGAGTTGAACATCCAACTTTGCAAAATAAGTCTCGGGGCGGGCGGGTATAAAAAGCTTAAATTTCACCATTCTAATGTCTACGACCATATCACGTTGAATATACCGGTTCTCGTCCGATCACCGAAGTCAAGCAGCGTCGAGCCTAGTCAGTACTTGGATGGGTGACCGCCTGGGAATACTAGGTGCCGTAGACTTTTTCATTTTTCCTCACCCACAACTCCGCACCCTTTCTTTCTTTATTTCTTTTTCACTATTCTTTTATCCTGTCATTGTTATGAAAAGTCCCTCCCCCCCCCCCCTCACCACCACCGTTGAAGACATTGACTTGCCATATACCACTATTGTTGTGACCTGATCATTGCAATCACAAGTTTTTCTCCAGCCCCCTTTAATTCGAGACAAGTGTATCATTAGGGCTATATCATTCCGCATGCATGCATGCACGCACGCACGAGTGTTCTCCCTCAGGAAAAGTGCCGAAAAGAAACGGGAGAACATCTTTCTTGATATGTTCTCAAACAAAATCTCTCGTTTTTTGTGGCTTGGATGTCGGAGTACACAAAAGGAAGTAAATGTGATGCACAAATTAGGTCGATTGAGGCAATTTTAGACCACTTTAGGCTTCCCATGAGCAGCGTACGAACACTATGTTAAGAGGTTTGTTCACAAGTCGGACGAACGTGGCTAGCTTCAGACTCTCAGTGTGAGTGTGCGTGCGTGCGTCAGTCATTGGGGCAATCATATCCGGGCGTATATGCTACCATATAGCTTCTCAAGTCATATAAAAACATGCACATTATTTAGTTTAATGGGATAAGTAACCATATAGGTGGTCTAGAGTTGAACATCCAACTTTGCAAAATAAGTCTCGGGGCGGGCGGGTATAAAAAGCTTAAATTTCACCATTCTAATGTCTACGACCATATCACGTTGAATATACCGGTTCTCGTCCGATCACCGAAGTCAAGCAGCGTCGAGCCTAGTCAGTACTTGGATGGGTGACCGCCTGGGAATACTAGGTGCCGTAGACTTTTTCATTTTTCCTCACCCACAACTCCGCACCCTTTCTTTCTTTATTTCTTTTTCACTATTCTTTTATCCTGTCATTGTTATGAAAAGTCCCTCCCCCCCCCCCTCACCACCACCGTTGAAGACATTGACTTGCCATATACCACTATTGTTGTGACCTGATCATTGCAATCACAAGTTTTTCTCCAGCCCCCTTTAATTCGAGACAAGTGTATCATTAGGGCTATATCATTCCGCATGCATGCATGCACGCACGCACGAGTGTTCTCCCTCAGGAAAAGTGCCGAAAAGAAACGGGAGAACATCTTTCTTGATATGTTCTCAAACAAAATCTCTCGTTTTTTGTGGCTTGGATGTCGGAGTACACAAAAGGAAGTAAATGTGATGCACAAATTAGGTCGATTGAGGCAATTTTAGACCACTTTAGGCTTCCCATGAGCAGCGTACGAACACTATGTTAAGAGGTTTGTTCACAAGTCGGACGAACGTGGCTAGCTTCAGACTCTCAGTGTGAGTGTGCGTGCGTGCGTCAGTCATTGGGGCAATCATATCCGGGCGTATATGCTACCATATAGCTTCTCAAGTCATATAAAAACATGCACATTATTTAGTTTAATGGGATAAGTAACCATATAGGTGGTCTAGAGTTGAACATCCAACTTTGCAAAATAAGTCTCGGGGCGGGCGGGTATAAAAAGCTTAAATTTCACCATTCTAATGTCTACGACCATATCACGTTGAATATACCGGTTCTCGTCCGATCACCGAAGTCAAGCAGCGTCGAGCCTAGTCAGTACTTGGATGGGTGACCGCCTGGGAATACTAGGTGCCGTAGACTTTTTCATTTTTCCTCACCCACAACTCCGCACCCTTTCTTTCTTTATTTCTTTTTCACTATTCTTTTATCCTGTCATTGTTATGAAAAGTCCCTCCCCCCCCCCCCTCACCACCACCGTTGAAGACATTGACTTGCCATATACCACTATTGTTGTGACCTGATCATTGCAATCACAAGTTTTTCTCCAGCCCCCTTTAATTCGAGACAAGTGTATCATTAGGGCTATATCATTCCGCATGCATGCATGCACGCACGCACGAGTGTTCTCCCTCAGGAAAAGTGCCGAAAAGAAACGGGAGAACATCTTTCTTGATATGTTCTCAAACAAAATCTCTCGTTTTTTGTGGCTTGGATGTCGGAGTACACAAAAGGAAGTAAATGTGATGCACAAATTAGGTCGATTGAGGCAATTTTAGACCACTTTAGGCTTCCCATGAGCAGCGTACGAACACTATGTTAAGAGGTTTGTTCACAAGTCGGACGAACGTGGCTAGCTTCAGACTCTCAGTGTGAGTGTGCGTGCGTGCGTCAGTCATTGGGGCAATCATATCCGGGCGTATATGCTACCATATAGCTTCTCAAGTCATATAAAAACATGCACATTATTTAGTTTAATGGGATAAGTAACCATATAGGTGGTCTAGAGTTGAACATCCAACTTTGCAAAATAAGTCTCGGGGCGGGCGGGTATAAAAAGCTTAAATTTCACCATTCTAATGTCTACGACCATATCACGTTGAATATACCGGTTCTCGTCCGATCACCGAAGTCAAGCAGCGTCGAGCCTAGTCAGTACTTGGATGGGTGACCGCCTGGGAATACTAGGTGCCGTAGACTTTTTCATTTTTCCTCACCCACAACTCCGCACCCTTTCTTTCTTTATTTCTTTTTCACTATTCTTTTATCCTGTCATTGTTATGAAAAGTCCCTCCCCCCCCCCTCACCACCACCGTTGAAGACATTGACTTGCCATATACCACTATTGTTGTGACCTGATCATTGCAATCACAAGTTTTTCTCCAGCCCCCTTTAATTCGAGACAAGTGTATCATTAGGGCTATATCATTCCGCATGCATGCATGCACGCACGCACGAGTGTTCTCCCTCAGGAAAAGTGCCGAAAAGAAACGGGAGAACATCTTTCTTGATATGTTCTCAAACAAAATCTCTCGTTTTTTGTGGCTTGGATGTCGGAGTACACAAAAGGAAGTAAATGTGATGCACAAATTAGGTCGATTGAGGCAATTTTAGACCACTTTAGGCTTCCCATGAGCAGCGTACGAACACTATGTTAAGAGGTTTGTTCACAAGTCGGACGAACGTGGCTAGCTTCAGACTCTCAGTGTGAGTGTGCGTGCGTGCGTCAGTCATTGGGGCAATCATATCCGGGCGTATATGCTACCATATAGCTTCTCAAGTCATATAAAAACATGCACATTATTTAGTTTAATGGGATAAGTAACCATATAGGTGGTCTAGAGTTGAACATCCAACTTTGCAAAATAAGTCTCGGGGCGGGCGGGTATAAAAAGCTTAAATTTCACCATTCTAATGTCTACGACCATATCACGTTGAATATACCGGTTCTCGTCCGATCACCGAAGTCAAGCAGCGTCGAGCCTAGTCAGTACTTGGATGGGTGACCGCCTGGGAATACTAGGTGCCGTAGACTTTTTCATTTTTCCTCACCCACAACTCCGCACCCTTTCTTTCTTTATTTCTTTTTCACTATTCTTTTATCCTGTCATTGTTATGAAAAGTCCCTCCCCCCCCCCCTCACCACCACCGTTGAAGACATTGACTTGCCATATACCACTATTGTTGTGACCTGATCATTGCAATCACAAGTTTTTCTCCAGCCCCCTTTAATTCGAGACAAGTGTATCATTAGGGCTATATCATTCCGCATGCATGCACGCACGCACGAGTGTTCTCCCTCAGGAAAAGTGCCGAAAAGAAACGGGAGAACATCTTTCTTGATATGTTCTCAAACAAAATCTCTCGTTTTTTGTGGCTTGGATGTCGGAGTACACAAAAGGAAGTAAATGTGATGCACAAATTAGGTCGATTGAGGCAATTTTAGACCACTTTAGGCTTCCCATGAGCAGCGTACGAACACTATGTTAAGAGGTTTGTTCACAAGTCGGACGAACGTGGCTAGCTTCAGACTCTCAGTGTGAGTGTGCGTGCGTGCGTCAGTCATTGGGGCAATCATATCCGGGCGTATATGCTACCATATAGCTTCTCAAGTCATATAAAAACATGCACATTATTTAGTTTAATGGGATAAGTAACCATATAGGTGGTCTAGAGTTGAACATCCAACTTTGCAAAATAAGTCTCGGGGCGGGCGGGTATAAAAAGCTTAAATTTCACCATTCTAATGTCTACGACCATATCACGTTGAATATACCGGTTCTCGTCCGATCACCGAAGTCAAGCAGCGTCGAGCCTAGTCAGTACTTGGATGGGTGACCGCCTGGGAATACTAGGTGCCGTAGACTTTTTCATTTTTCCTCACCCACAACTCCGCACCCTTTCTTTCTTTATTTCTTTTTCACTATTCTTTTATCCTGTCATTGTTATGAAAAGTCCCTCCCCCCCCCCCTCACCACCACCGTTGAAGACATTGACTTGCCATATACCACTATTGTTGTGACCTGATCATTGCAATCACAAGTTTTTCTCCAGCCCCCTTTAATTCGAGACAAGTGTATCATTAGGGCTATATCATTCCGCATGCATGCACGCACGCACGAGTGTTCTCCCTCAGGAAAAGTGCCGAAAAGAAACGGGAGAACATCTTTCTTGATATGTTCTCAAACAAAATCTCTCGTTTTTTGTGGCTTGGATGTCGGAGTACACAAAAGGAAGTAAATGTGATGCACAAATTAGGTCGATTGAGGCAATTTTAGACCACTTTAGGCTTCCCATGAGCAGCGTACGAACACTATGTTAAGAGGTTTGTTCACAAGTCGGACGAACGTGGCTAGCTTCAGACTCTCAGTGTGAGTGTGCGTGCGTGCGTCAGTCATTGGGGCAATCATATCCGGGCGTATATGCTACCATATAGCTTCTCAAGTCATATAAAAACATGCACATTATTTAGTTTAATGGGATAAGTAACCATATAGGTGGTCTAGAGTTGAACATCCAACTTTGCAAAATAAGTCTCGGGGCGGGCGGGTATAAAAAGCTTAAATTTCACCATTCTAATGTCTACGACCATATCACGTTGAATATACCGGTTCTCGTCCGATCACCGAAGTCAAGCAGCGTCGAGCCTAGTCAGTACTTGGATGGGTGACCGCCTGGGAATACTAGGTGCCGTAGACTTTTTCATTTTTCCTCACCCACAACTCCGCACCCTTTCTTTCTTTATTTCTTTTTCACTATTCTTTTATCCTGTCATTGTTATGAAAAGTCCCTCCCCCCCCCCCTCACCACCACCGTTGAAGACATTGACTTGCCATATACCACTATTGTTGTGACCTGATCATTGCAATCACAAGTTTTTCTCCAGCCCCCTTTAATTCGAGACAAGTGTATCATTAGGGCTATATCATTCCGCATGCATGCATGCACGCACGCACGAGTGTTCTCCCTCAGGAAAAGTGCCGAAAAGAAACGGGAGAACATCTTTCTTGATATGTTCTCAAACAAAATCTCTCGTTTTTTGTGGCTTGGATGTCGGAGTACACAAAAGGAAGTAAATGTGATGCACAAATTAGGTCGATTGAGGCAATTTTAGACCACTTTAGGCTTCCCATGAGCAGCGTACGAACACTATGTTAAGAGGTTTGTTCACAAGTCGGACGAACGTGGCTAGCTTCAGACTCTCAGTGTGAGTGTGCGTGCGTGCGTCAGTCATTGGGGCAATCATATCCGGGCGTATATGCTACCATATAGCTTCTCAAGTCATATAAAAACATGCACATTATTTAGTTTAATGGGATAAGTAACCATATAGGTGGTCTAGAGTTGAACATCCAACTTTGCAAAATAAGTCTCGGGGCGGGCGGGTATAAAAAGCTTAAATTTCACCATTCTAATGTCTACGACCATATCACGTTGAATATACCGGTTCTCGTCCGATCACCGAAGTCAAGCAGCGTCGAGCCTAGTCAGTACTTGGATGGGTGACCGCCTGGGAATACTAGGTGCCGTAGACTTTTTCATTTTTCCTCACCCACAACTCCGCACCCTTTCTTTCTTTATTTCTTTTTCACTATTCTTTTATCCTGTCATTGTTATGAAAAGTCCCTCCCCCCCCCCTCACCACCACCGTTGAAGACATTGACTTGCCATATACCACTATTGTTGTGACCTGATCATTGCAATCACAAGTTTTTCTCCAGCCCCCTTTAATTCGAGACAAGTGTATCATTAGGGCTATATCATTCCGCATGCATGCATGCACGCACGCACGAGTGTTCTCCCTCAGGAAAAGTGCCGAAAAGAAACGGGAGAACATCTTTCTTGATATGTTCTCAAACAAAATCTCTCGTTTTTTGTGGCTTGGATGTCGGAGTACACAAAAGGAAGTAAATGTGATGCACAAATTAGGTCGATTGAGGCAATTTTAGACCACTTTAGGCTTCCCATGAGCAGCGTACGAACACTATGTTAAGAGGTTTGTTCACAAGTCGGACGAACGTGGCTAGCTTCAGACTCTCAGTGTGAGTGTGCGTGCGTGCGTCAGTCATTGGGGCAATCATATCCGGGCGTATATGCTACCATATAGCTTCTCAAGTCATATAAAAACATGCACATTATTTAGTTTAATGGGATAAGTAACCATATAGGTGGTCTAGAGTTGAACATCCAACTTTGCAAAATAAGTCTCGGGGCGGGCGGGTATAAAAAGCTTAAATTTCACCATTCTAATGTCTACGACCATATCACGTTGAATATACCGGTTCTCGTCCGATCACCGAAGTCAAGCAGCGTCGAGCCTAGTCAGTACTTGGATGGGTGACCGCCTGGGAATACTAGGTGCCGTAGACTTTTTCATTTTTCCTCACCCACAACTCCGCACCCTTTCTTTCTTTATTTCTTTTTCACTATTCTTTTATCCTGTCATTGTTATGAAAAGTCCCTCCCCCCCCCCTCACCACCACCGTTGAAGACATTGACTTGCCATATACCACTATTGTTGTGACCTGATCATTGCAATCACAAGTTTTTCTCCAGCCCCCTTTAATTCGAGACAAGTGTATCATTAGGGCTATATCATTCCGCATGATATGTTCTCAAACAAAATCTCTCGTTTTTTGTGGCTTGGATGTCATATCCGGGCGTATATGCTACCATATAGCTTCTCAAGTCATATAAAAACATGCACATTATTTAGTTTAATGGGATAAGTAACCATATAGGTGGTCTAGAGTTGAACATCCAACTTTGCAAAATAAGTCTCGGGGCGGGCGGGTATAAAAAGCTTAAATTTCACCATTCTAATGTCTACGACCATATCACGTTGAATATACCGGTTCTCGTCCGATCACCGAAGTCAAGCAGCGTCGAGCCTAGTCAGTACTTGGATGGGTGACCGCCTGGGAATACTAGGTGCCGTAGACTTTTTCATTTTTCCTCACCCACAACTCCGCACCCTTTCTTTCTTTATTTCTTTTTCACTATTCTTTTATCCTGTCATTGTTATGAAAAGTCCCTCCCCCCCCCCTCACCACCACCGTTGAAGACATTGACTTGCCATATACCACTATTGTTGTGACCTGATCATTGCAATCACAAGTTTTTCTCCAGCCCCCTTTAATTCGAGACAAGTGTATCATTAGGGCTATATCATTCCGCATGCATGCATGCACGCACGCACGAGTGTTCTCCCTCAGGAAAAGTGCCGAAAAGAAACGGGAGAACATCTTTCTTGATATGTTCTCAAACAAAATCTCTCGTTTTTTGTGGCTTGGATGTCGGAGTACACAAAAGGAAGTAAATGTGATGCACAAATTAGGTCGATTGAGGCAATTTTAGACCACTTTAGGCTTCCCATGAGCAGCGTACGAACACTATGTTAAGAGGTTTGTTCACAAGTCGGACGAACGTGGCTAGCTTCAGACTCTCAGTGTGAGTGTGCGTGCGTGCGTCAGTCATTGGGGCAATCATATCCGGGCGTATATGCTACCATATAGCTTCTCAAGTCATATAAAAACATGCACATTATTTAGTTTAATGGGATAAGTAACCATATAGGTGGTCTAGAGTTGAACATCCAACTTTGCAAAATAAGTCTCGGGGCGGGCGGGTATAAAAAGCTTAAATTTCACCATTCTAATGTCTACGACCATATCACGTTGAATATACCGGTTCTCGTCCGATCACCGAAGTCAAGCAGCGTCGAGCCTAGTCAGTACTTGGATGGGTGACCGCCTGGGAATACTAGGTGCCGTAGACTTTTTCATTTTTCCTCACCCACAACTCCGCACCCTTTCTTTCTTTATTTCTTTTTCACTATTCTTTTATCCTGTCATTGTTATGAAAAGTCCCTCCCCCCCCCCTCACCACCACCGTTGAAGACATTGACTTGCCATATACCACTATTGTTGTGACCTGATCATTGCAATCACAAGTTTTTCTCCAGCCCCCTTTAATTCGAGACAAGTGTATCATTAGGGCTATATCATTCCGCATGCATGCACGCACGCACGAGTGTTCTCCCTCAGGAAAAGTGCCGAAAAGAAACGGGAGAACATCTTTCTTGATATGTTCTCAAACAAAATCTCTCGTTTTTTGTGGCTTGGATGTCGGAGTACACAAAAGGAAGTAAATGTGATGCACAAATTAGGTCGATTGAGGCAATTTTAGACCACTTTAGGCTTCCCATGAGCAGCGTACGAACACTATGTTAAGAGGTTTGTTCACAAGTCGGACGAACGTGGCTAGCTTCAGACTCTCAGTGTGAGTGTGCGTGCGTGCGTCAGTCATTGGGGCAATCATATCCGGGCGTATATGCTACCATATAGCTTCTCAAGTCATATAAAAACATGCACATTATTTAGTTTAATGGGATAAGTAACCATATAGGTGGTCTAGAGTTGAACATCCAACTTTGCAAAATAAGTCTCGGGGCGGGCGGGTATAAAAAGCTTAAATTTCACCATTCTAATGTCTACGACCATATCACGTTGAATATACCGGTTCTCGTCCGATCACCGAAGTCAAGCAGCGTCGAGCCTAGTCAGTACTTGGATGGGTGACCGCCTGGGAATACTAGGTGCCGTAGACTTTTTCATTTTTCCTCACCCACAACTCCGCACCCTTTCTTTCTTTATTTCTTTTTCACTATTCTTTTATCCTGTCATTGTTATGAAAAGTCCCTCCCCCCCCCCCTCACCACCACCGTTGAAGACATTGACTTGCCATATACCACTATTGTTGTGACCTGATCATTGCAATCACAAGTTTTTCTCCAGCCCCCTTTAATTCGAGACAAGTGTATCATTAGGGCTATATCATTCCGCATGCATGCACGCACGCACGAGTGTTCTCCCTCAGGAAAAGTGCCGAAAAGAAACGGGAGAACATCT
Organism: Apostichopus japonicus; assembly: GCF_037975245.1. Classification (NCBI taxonomy): domain Eukaryota; kingdom Metazoa; phylum Echinodermata; class Holothuroidea; order Aspidochirotida; family Stichopodidae; genus Apostichopus; species Apostichopus japonicus. The sequence goes on from NC_092568.1 coordinate 38,365,188, forward strand.
TTCTTGATATGTTCTCAAACAAAATCTCTCGTTTTTTGTGGCTTGGATGTCGGAGTACACAAAAGGAAGTAAATGTGATGCACAAATTAGGTCGATTGAGGCAATTTTAGACCACTTTAGGCTTCCCATGAGCAGCGTACGAACACTATGTTAAGAGGTTTGTTCACAAGTCGGACGAACGTGGCTAGCTTCAGACTCTCAGTGTGAGTGTGCGTGCGTGCGTCAGTCATTGGGGCAATCATATCCGGGCGTATATGCTACCATATAGCTTCTCAAGTCATATAAAAACATGCACATTATTTAGTTTAATGGGATAAGTAACCATATAGGTGGTCTAGAGTTGAACATCCAACTTTGCAAAATAAGTCTCGGGGCGGGCGGGTATAAAAAGCTTAAATTTCACCATTCTAATGTCTACGACCATATCACGTTGAATATACCGGTTCTCGTCCGATCACCGAAGTCAAGCAGCGTCGAGCCTAGTCAGTACTTGGATGGGTGACCGCCTGGGAATACTAGGTGCCGTAGACTTTTTCATTTTTCCTCACCCACAACTCCGCACCCTTTCTTTCTTTATTTCTTTTTCACTATTCTTTTATCCTGTCATTGTTATGAAAAGTCCCTCCCCCCCCCCCTCACCACCACCGTTGAAGACATTGACTTGCCATATACCACTATTGTTGTGACCTGATCATTGCAATCACAAGTTTTTCTCCAGCCCCCTTTAATTCGAGACAAGTGTATCATTAGGGCTATATCATTCCGCATGCATGCATGCACGCACGCACGAGTGTTCTCCCTCAGGAAAAGTGCCGAAAAGAAACGGGAGAACATCTTTCTTGATATGTTCTCAAACAAAATCTCTCGTTTTTTGTGGCTTGGATGTCGGAGTACACAAAAGGAAGTAAATGTGATGCACAAATTAGGTCGATTGAGGCAATTTTAGACCACTTTAGGCTTCCCATGAGCAGCGTACGAACACTATGTTAAGAGGTTTGTTCACAAGTCGGACGAACGTGGCTAGCTTCAGACTCTCAGTGTGAGTGTGCGTGCGTGCGTCAGTCATTGGGGCAATCATATCCGGGCGTATATGCTACCATATAGCTTCTCAAGTCATATAAAAACATGCACATTATTTAGTTTAATGGGATAAGTAACCATATAGGTGGTCTAGAGTTGAACATCCAACTTTGCAAAATAAGTCTCGGGGCGGGCGGGTATAAAAAGCTTAAATTTCACCATTCTAATGTCTACGACCATATCACGTTGAATATACCGGTTCTCGTCCGATCACCGAAGTCAAGCAGCGTCGAGCCTAGTCAGTACTTGGATGGGTGACCGCCTGGGAATACTAGGTGCCGTAGACTTTTTCATTTTTCCTCACCCACAACTCCGCACCCTTTCTTTCTTTATTTCTTTTTCACTATTCTTTTATCCTGTCATTGTTATGAAAAGTCCCTCCCCCCCCCCCCTCACCACCACCGTTGAAGACATTGACTTGCCATATACCACTATTGTTGTGACCTGATCATTGCAATCACAAGTTTTTCTCCAGCCCCCTTTAATTCGAGACAAGTGTATCATTAGGGCTATATCATTCCGCATGCATGCATGCACGCACGCACGAGTGTTCTCCCTCAGGAAAAGTGCCGAAAAGAAACGGGAGAACATCTTTCTTGATATGTTCTCAAACAAAATCTCTCGTTTTTTGTGGCTTGGATGTCGGAGTACACAAAAGGAAGTAAATGTGATGCACAAATTAGGTCGATTGAGGCAATTTTAGACCACTTTAGGCTTCCCATGAGCAGCGTACGAACACTATGTTAAGAGGTTTGTTCACAAGTCGGACGAACGTGGCTAGCTTCAGACTCTCAGTGTGAGTGTGCGTGCGTGCGTCAGTCATTGGGGCAATCATATCCGGGCGTATATGCTACCATATAGCTTCTCAAGTCATATAAAAACATGCACATTATTTAGTTTAATGGGATAAGTAACCATATAGGTGGTCTAGAGTTGAACATCCAACTTTGCAAAATAAGTCTCGGGGCGGGCGGGTATAAAAAGCTTAAATTTCATCTTTCTAATGTCTACGACCATATCACGTTGAATATACCGGTTCTCGTTGAATATACCGGTTCTCGTCGTTCTCGTGTTTGTTCGTACTTTTTACCCCTTTCCTTCCGTTCTTTTTCGGAATCGTGGCCATCGGCTGATGTGTTTGTGATCAGCGGACATTTTAGTTGTTCTATTTAGGATTTTTGGTGAATAATTTGTGTTTTTACTGCATTTTTCGTGTCACTCCGCTGCGTCTCCGACGCACGCGGTCTTCACCTCAACGAGCATGGATTCCGCGAAATCCACTACCGCTGTTCAAAGCAGCACACAGAAACGCTGTGCGGTTATGAAAAACAACAGTGTACGTATCACCGATAATAAATTTGAAGCCCGTGATGTCCTTCGCGCGCTATCTGATGACATTGGGAAAGAAAACATTCTCGGTTGTGTGAATTCCAACGGGCAATGGATCGTAACACTTAAGGAAACAACAGATGTAGAGCTTCTACAGGCGACTGGCGTACTGATTGATGGTGTAGGATACGAGGTACGAGGGGTAACAAGGAACCTACTCACTGTGAGCTTGTTTGGGGTACCAGTTTTCATAGATGACGATGAACTGTCAGATAAGCTGAGAGAATTTGGGTGCATACTCAAGAGCGCATGGACCCACAAAACCTATGAGGACTTTCCCAATGTAGAGAACGGGATAAGATATATTAGGTTAGAACTCCCGTCCAACGCAAAGAGCCTTCCGTACTCCATTTTCATATCTGGAGTCCATCTTCGATTGAAGCATAACGGACAATCCCGGGTATGCAACATTTGCCTTAGCTCGGACCATATCATGAGAGAGTGTAAGCAATATACTTGCAAAGAATGCGGTATGCAGGGTCACAGCGAAAGTAAATGCCCGCGGGTGAAATGTTACAGGTGCCAGCAATTCGGGCACAAAAGTTTCGACTGCCCTACTACTCCCCCTACACCCAAAGAAGACAACAATACCTCAGAAATGGAAACAAATGATTCGGCCTGCGCAGAACAAGATAATACAACAATCCAAGATATCCCGGACAACCCCCAGCCACGTGAAACGATCGAAACAGACAAACAGACCCCAGCAGAAAACGAAAACAAACCAAGCCGAAAGATTAATAGCTCTCAACCGAAACCGAGAAATAATGAAACCACAGACCCAGCGACACAGAACACAGAGAAAGAAGACAACCCAACCTCGCAGAAACGGAACCTCTCTAGTGATGACGATTGGACTGTCCAAACGAGGAAAATGAAAAACAACAAAAAGAAAGCCGACCCTACACCCAACCTAGCCAAAGCACGTAATTTTCAACCTCGCCAGCCATCACTAGACCAGCATTAACGATGTATTTTTCACTCACCGTTATAATGTTTTTACTCGCCTGCCTAAATTGCAACGGACTGATCAATCAAGATAAAAGAAGAGGGTTATTCTCTCACGTTTCTAAAAACAAATTTGACCTTGTTTTATTACAAGAAACCTTTTGGGACCAGTCAATTCATGACCAGGCCAAACTTGAATGGGATGGTGATATTTTATCTTCCTTCTATTCTCCCTCGAGACGAAGGGGAACGAGTTGTTTAATTAGGAAGGGTAGCGATATCGATGTACACCACTTCGAACCGGATATAAACGGTCGCTTTTTAAAATTAAGTATTACTGTGGATGGACAGTCTTTTACAGTTTTTAACATCTATGCTCCAAACACGCCGAGCGAACGAAAACAATTCCTAGAAGATATTTCAAGAAAACTCCGCAACGTGCCTGAACCAATTATTCTAGCGGGAGACTTCAATACCGTTCTTAATACTTACGTGGATAAATACCCACCAACACCTAACCCGGACACTTCTCGAAAATCTCTGAAACTTATTATGACGGAATACGAGCTTGTCGATATTTGGAGAGAGCGCCACCCTTCTTTAATCCAATTTACAAGAACAGCCAGCAACCACAAAACCGCTTCCAGGATTGATAGATTTCTTTTAAACAAACAGCTAGTTCGCTACGTCAAATCATGCTCCATCTCTCGCTATCCCGATTCTGATCACGACATGGTTGAACTTAAACTTGACTTTACCCTTTTTCCTAGGGGCCCCGGTGTATGGATCTTTAATAACTCCATACTCGAGGACACATCCTTCTGTTCGGAAATAAGAGATTTCATCGAGCGAGAAAAACAGAAGACTTGTTACGACAATAATATCCTCCAGTGGTATGACGTTTTGAAAGATTCACTAAAAAGGACTGCAATCAAATTTACCAAGGTCAAAAGCAGACTCTCGCGTACACATCAAAGAAAACTAAGGAAACAAATCAACCACGAAAGGGCGAAAGCGCAAAAATATCAAGACTACGACACTACAAGGCTACGGAATTTAGAATTTCAGCTAGACGAGACGACCCGCGCAGATATCAGAGGAGCCGCGCTTAGATCGAGAATCAAGTGGTTCGAAGAAGGAGAACGTTCGTCAAAATTTTTCCTCAATTTAGAAAAATCTCGACAAAGCAAAAAAGTAATGCGCCAGATTCTCACCGACGAGGGCGCGATCATTAACGATCAAGACGATATTATCCACGAACAGGCCAGATTTTACAAAACGCTGTACACCGCAGAACCGTCAGTGAGTATTCAGAGGGAGGTACTACTTAGTCAGCTTTCTAAAACGTTGTCCGAACCTGATTCTCAGTCATGTGAGGGGGACATTTCGGCTGCAGAACTCCAAAAATCACTTTTTGATATGGAGTCGAGTAAAAGCCCTGGTTTAGACGGACTCACTGTTGAGTTTTATAAGGAATTTTGGGATGTATTGGGGGAGGTTTTTCTCAAACTGACGAAAGAAATTTACAACACAAATGAAATGTGTAAATCTATGAAAACAGGCCTAATTACCTTGATACCCAAGAAAGGGGATTTGAGAAAACTTAAGAATTGGAGACCGATTAGTCTTTTGAACACAGACTACAAAATAATCACAAAGGCCCTGGCCAATAGAATCTCTAGGGTTATCAATTGCCTTGTCTCTAGTGATCAGACCTGTTGTGTTCCCGGCAGAGATATTGCCGACAATGTTCTGGCTATGAGAAATATTATTAATTATGTTAACGAAAACAAGCTGGAGGGCTATGTTCTTAAAATTGATCAATTAAAAGCCTTCGATCGAGTAAACCATGAATATCTTATTAATGTTTTACAAAGGATGGGTTTCGGTACTAATTTAATTAACTGGGTTAAAATCCTCTACAACGATATTCAAGGCTGTATTAAACACAATGGTTATATTTCAGATGCTTTTCATATTCAGAGAGGGGTTCGCCAGGGTTGTCCAATTTCTGCTATTTTATATGTATTATCTGCTGAACCATTTCATGACGCTATTTACAAAAGTAAGAGTATAGTTGGTATTAAGTTTATGCATCATGAAGCTAAAATGTTTCAACATGCAGATGATACCACTTTCTTTCTCTCTGATACTTCTAGTGTTAAGTCCGTACAAAATGTTATTAACCTGTATGAAGGCGCCTCTGGCTCTAAGTGTAATGTAGAGAAAACCGAGTTACTAGTGCTCGGAAAAGGCAAAGTACGAAAAGACGAGTTCAATTTTCCGATTAGGAACGATTTTATAGAAGTGCTTGGTGTTTGTATCGGCAATGATAAGGATGCTCTTGAAAGAGAAAACTGGAAAGCCAAGACTGCCTCTTGTTGCAATGTTCTCAAGAGGTGGAAAGGGCGGAACCTCTCCTTTAAAGGCAGAGCTCTTGTTGTAAATTCTCTAGTTGTCTCAAGACTGACATATCTTGCTACTATTATTCCGGTCCCTAAATGGGTAGGAGACTCTTTGAAAGAAAGTGTTATCGAATTTATGTGGGGAGGTAAGAAACCTGGCATATCCTACAATGTTCTTCTTCAACCTGTAGACAAAGGTGGCCTTAACCTTTGTGACATTTTTATAAAGAGAGACGCTTTACGTATGAAGTACATCTGTAAACTACTTAGCAACAGTATCAATCCGATGTTAAAAGATTTAATGCTCTATTTTCTGAACCATTATGAATATATGAAACTAGGTTTACACGTATTTCGTATTTTACCTCATAGCAATTCTATGAGAAAACTTTTACCGTATTATTATGAGTTGTTGAGTGCCTGGAAAAAGTTAACGGATAAAAAGTTATGCCCTCCAGTGAACAGGGAAGAAATTCTTATGCAACCGCTGTTCCATAATCCATTTATTGTAAATGAAACTGACGAAACCCTCTTTAATAGAGATTTCATTGAAGGTGGTATACTTTTTGTAGGCGATCTTATGTATGAAATGATCCCAAGACGGCTTCCCGCAGAGGGTATCCATGAAGCCATTACTATGGCCAACCCACATTGTAAACTTGATGTTGATGACGTATTTGATTACGTCACATCTATTTTGAACGCTTTTCCAAAAGATTGGCTCGAACAAATCTATTCGGGCGATAAAATTGTCAGTCAAAATGACAATGAGTCACTTTCACTCACCCTCTCTTGTGGTGACACCACGCTAGATGCGTCCACCGTTAGTGTCAGGAATGCAACTGATCTCCTAAGGGAGGCCGTCTCAACAATTCCAAAAGGCGAAATCCACTGGAAACACGTTTTTAACGATGTCTCTTTTGAACATAGGTGGACCAATGTCTACAAAGGTCTAAAAGCTTTTCACGATAGTGACCTCGATTTCCGTCTTCTTCATAATATTTTATTCTGTAACGATAAGTTGTATCTTTTTAAGCTAGTTGACTCTCCTTTATGTACCTTATGTAAGAACCATAATGAAACTGTCTTGCATCTTTTTGTCGATTGCAAAACCGTAAATCTTCTCTGGGGAGATATTATCAAGAAGCTTCAGAAAATCTGTAAAATCAACAACAATGATAAATGGAGGCAAATAACTCTCTTAGGTATGGAACTTAACCATAGGAGGCATGAGACAATTTCGATTGATCTTATTCTAAACACTTTCAAAAAAGTTGTTTGGACCACTCGTGTTAGCCTCCTGAACGGGGAAAAGCACATTAATATTCAAAACTTCTTTCATAATTCACTACGAAAGAAAATCGATTTCTTATTCCACTATTTTGTAAAGAAAAAAGAAATTTCTACATTTTGGGAGTTGTTTACTCAAGGTGACGTCATTCTCAATCCTCTTGAAGATGGCTCCTACGAGTACAAGTTTGACAGTTAATTTTCTCTTGCCTTCCCCAATCTAGGATTACTCTTTTATTGTTGTGCATGATTGTATCGATAGTGTTGTATTATTGTTATAGTTTTACATATATTCTCTTTCTTTATTTCTTGTAACCATGTTAATATCTGTACATTCAATCGGAGAACCAGTGGGTTTTTCCGTCAATAAAAAAAAAAAAAAAAAAAAAAAAAAACCGGTTCTCGTCCGATCACCGAAGTCAAGCAGCGTCGAGCCTAGTCAGTACTTGGATGGGTGACCGCCTGGGAATACTAGGTGCCGTAGACTTTTTCATTTTTCCTCACCCACAACTCCGCACCCTTTCTTTCTTTATTTCTTTTTCACTATTCTTTTATCCTGTCATTGTTATGAAAAGTCCCTCCCCCCCCCCCCTCACCACCACCGTTGAAGACATTGACTTGCCATATACCACTATTGTTGTGACCTGATCATTGCAATCACAAGTTTTTCTCCAGCCCCCTTTAATTCGAGACAAGTGTATCATTAGGGCTATATCATTCCGCATGCATGCACGCACGCACGAGTGTTCTCCCTCAGGAAAAGTGCCGAAAAGAAACGGGAGAACATCTTTCTTGATATGTTCTCAAACAAAATCTCTCGTTTTTTGTGGCTTGGATGTCGGAGTACACAAAAGGAAGTAAATGTGATGCACAAATTAGGTCGATTGAGGCAATTTTAGACCACTTTAGGCTTCCCATGAGCAGCGTACGAACACTATGTTAAGAGGTTTGTTCACAAGTCGGACGAACGTGGCTAGCTTCAGACTCTCAGTGTGAGTGTGCGTGCGTGCGTCAGTCATTGGGGCAATCATATCCGGGCGTATATGCTACCATATAGCTTCTCAAGTCATATAAAAACATGCACATTATTTAGTTTAATGGGATAAGTAACCATATAGGTGGTCTAGAGTTGAACATCCAACTTTGCAAAATAAGTCTCGGGGCGGGCGGGTATAAAAAGCTTAAATTTCACCATTCTAATGTCTACGACCATATCACGTTGAATATACCGGTTCTCGTCCGATCACCGAAGTCAAGCAGCGTCGAGCCTAGTCAGTACTTGGATGGGTGACCGCCTGGGAATACTAGGTGCCGTAGACTTTTTCATTTTTCCTCACCCACAACTCCGCACCCTTTCTTTCTTTATTTCTTTTTCACTATTCTTTTATCCTGTCATTGTTATGAAAAGTCCCTCCCCCCCCCCCCTCACCACCACCGTTGAAGACATTGACTTGCCATATACCACTATTGTTGTGACCTGATCATTGCAATCACAAGTTTTTCTCCAGCCCCCTTTAATTCGAGACAAGTGTATCATTAGGGCTATATCATTCCGCATGCATGCACGCACGCACGAGTGTTCTCCCTCAGGAAAAGTGCCGAAAAGAAACGGGAGAACATCTTTCTTGATATGTTCTCAAACAAAATCTCTCGTTTTTTGTGGCTTGGATGTCGGAGTACACAAAAGGAAGTAAATGTGATGCACAAATTAGGTCGATTGAGGCAATTTTAGACCACTTTAGGCTTCCCATGAGCAGCGTACGAACACTATGTTAAGAGGTTTGTTCACAAGTCGGACGAACGTGGCTAGCTTCAGACTCTCAGTGTGAGTGTGCGTGCGTGCGTCAGTCATTGGGGCAATCATATCCGGGCGTATATGCTACCATATAGCTTCTCAAGTCATATAAAAACATGCACATTATTTAGTTTAATGGGATAAGTAACCATATAGGTGGTCTAGAGTTGAACATCCAACTTTGCAAAATAAGTCTCGGGGCGGGCGGGTATAAAAAGCTTAAATTTCACCATTCTAATGTCTACGACCATATCACGTTGAATATACCGGTTCTCGTCCGATCACCGAAGTCAAGCAGCGTCGAGCCTAGTCAGTACTTGGATGGGTGACCGCCTGGGAATACTAGGTGCCGTAGACTTTTTCATTTTTCCTCACCCACAACTCCGCACCCTTTCTTTCTTTATTTCTTTTTCACTATTCTTTTATCCTGTCATTGTTATGAAAAGTCCCTCCCCCCCCCCCTCACCACCACCGTTGAAGACATTGACTTGCCATATACCACTATTGTTGTGACCTGATCATTGCAATCACAAGTTTTTCTCCAGCCCCCTTTAATTCGAGACAAGTGTATCATTAGGGCTATATCATTCCGCATGCATGCATGCACGCACGCACGAGTGTTCTCCCTCAGGAAAAGTGCCGAAAAGAAACGGGAGAACATCTTTCTTGATATGTTCTCAAACAAAATCTCTCGTTTTTTGTGGCTTGGATGTCGGAGTACACAAAAGGAAGTAAATGTGATGCACAAATTAGGTCGATTGAGGCAATTTTAGACCACTTTAGGCTTCCCATGAGCAGCGTACGAACACTATGTTAAGAGGTTTGTTCACAAGTCGGACGAACGTGGCTAGCTTCAGACTCTCAGTGTGAGTGTGCGTGCGTGCGTCAGTCATTGGGGCAATCATATCCGGGCGTATATGCTACCATATAGCTTCTCAAGTCATATAAAAACATGCACATTATTTAGTTTAATGGGATAAGTAACCATATAGGTGGTCTAGAGTTGAACATCCAACTTTGCAAAATAAGTCTCGGGGCGGGCGGGTATAAAAAGCTTAAATTTCACCATTCTAATGTCTACGACCATATCACGTTGAATATACCGGTTCTCGTCCGATCACCGAAGTCAAGCAGCGTCGAGCCTAGTCAGTACTTGGATGGGTGACCGCCTGGGAATACTAGGTGCCGTAGACTTTTTCATTTTTCCTCACCCACAACTCCGCACCCTTTCTTTCTTTATTTCTTTTTCACTATTCTTTTATCCTGTCATTGTTATGAAAAGTCCCTCCCCCCCCCCCTCACCACCACCGTTGAAGACATTGACTTGCCATATACCACTATTGTTGTGACCTGATCATTGCAATCACAAGTTTTTCTCCAGCCCCCTTTAATTCGAGACAAGTGTATCATTAGGGCTATATCATTCCGCATGCATGCATGCACGCACGCACGAGTGTTCTCCCTCAGGAAAAGTGCCGAAAAGAAACGGGAGAACATCTTTCTTGATATGTTCTCAAACAAAATCTCTCGTTTTTTGTGGCTTGGATGTCGGAGTACACAAAAGGAAGTAAATGTGATGCACAAATTAGGTCGATTGAGGCAATTTTAGACCACTTTAGGCTTCCCATGAGCAGCGTACGAACACTATGTTAAGAGGTTTGTTCACAAGTCGGACGAACGTGGCTAGCTTCAGACTCTCAGTGTGAGTGTGCGTGCGTGCGTCAGTCATTGGGGCAATCATATCCGGGCGTATATGCTACCATATAGCTTCTCAAGTCATATAAAAACATGCACATTATTTAGTTTAATGGGATAAGTAACCATATAGGTGGTCTAGAGTTGAACATCCAACTTTGCAAAATAAGTCTCGGGGCGGGCGGGTATAAAAAGCTTAAATTTCACCATTCTAATGTCTACGACCATATCACGTTGAATATACCGGTTCTCGTCCGATCACCGAAGTCAAGCAGCGTCGAGCCTAGTCAGTACTTGGATGGGTGACCGCCTGGGAATACTAGGTGCCGTAGACTTTTTCATTTTTCCTCACCCACAACTCCGCACCCTTTCTTTCTTTATTTCTTTTTCACTATTCTTTTATCCTGTCATTGTTATGAAAAGTCCCTCCCCCCCCCCCTCACCACCACCGTTGAAGACATTGACTTGCCATATACCACTATTGTTGTGACCTGATCATTGCAATCACAAGTTTTTCTCCAGCCCCCTTTAATTCGAGACAAGTGTATCATTAGGGCTATATCATTCCGCATGCATGCACGCACGCACGCACGAGTGTTCTCCCTCAGGAAAAGTGCCGAAAAGAAACGGGAGAACATCTTTCTTGATATGTTCTCAAACAAAATCTCTCGTTTTTTGTGGCTTGGATGTCGGAGTACACAAAAGGAAGTAAATGTGATGCACAAATTAGGTCGATTGAGGCAATTTTAGACCACTTTAGGCTTCCCATGAGCAGCGTACGAACACTATGTTAAGAGGTTTGTTCACAAGTCGGACGAACGTGGCTAGCTTCAGACTCTCAGTGTGAGTGTGCGTGCGTGCGTCAGTCATTGGGGCAATCATATCCGGGCGTATATGCTACCATATAGCTTCTCAAGTCATATAAAAACATGCACATTATTTAGTTTAATGGGATAAGTAACCATATAGGTGGTCTAGAGTTGAACATCCAACTTTGCAAAATAAGTCTCGGGGCGGGCGGGTATAAAAAGCTTAAATTTCACCATTCTAATGTCTACGACCATATCACGTTGAATATACCGGTTCTCGTCCGATCACCGAAGTCAAGCAGCGTCGAGCCTAGTCAGTACTTGGATGGGTGACCGCCTGGGAATACTAGGTGCCGTAGACTTTTTCATTTTTCCTCACCCACAACTCCGCACCCTTTCTTTCTTTATTTCTTTTTCACTATTCTTTTATCCTGTCATTGTTATGAAAAGTCCCTCCCCCCCCCCCCTCACCACCACCGTTGAAGACATTGACTTGCCATATACCACTATTGTTGTGACCTGATCATTGCAATCACAAGTTTTTCTCCAGCCCCCTTTAATTCGAGACAAGTGTATCATTAGGGCTATATCATTCCGCATGCATGCACGCACGCACGAGTGTTCTCCCTCAGGAAAAGTGCCGAAAAGAAACGGGAGAACATCTTTCTTGATATGTTCTCAAACAAAATCTCTCGTTTTTTGTGGCTTGGATGTCGGAGTACACAAAAGGAAGTAAATGTGATGCACAAATTAGGTCGATTGAGGCAATTTTAGACCACTTTAGGCTTCCCATGAGCAGCGTACGAACACTATGTTAAGAGGTTTGTTCACAAGTCGGACGAACGTGGCTAGCTTCAGACTCTCAGTGTGAGTGTGCGTGCGTGCGTCAGTCATTGGGGCAATCATATCCGGGCGTATATGCTACCATATAGCTTCTCAAGTCATATAAAAACATGCACATTATTTAGTTTAATGGGATAAGTAACCATATAGGTGGTCTAGAGTTGAACATCCAACTTTGCAAAATAAGTCTCGGGGCGGGCGGGTATAAAAAGCTTAAATTTCACCATTCTAATGTCTACGACCATATCACGTTGAATATACCGGTTCTCGTCCGATCACCGAAGTCAAGCAGCGTCGAGCCTAGTCAGTACTTGGATGGGTGACCGCCTGGGAATACTAGGTGCCGTAGACTTTTTCATTTTTCCTCACCCACAACTCCGCACCCTTTCTTTCTTTATTTCTTTTTCACTATTCTTTTATCCTGTCATTGTTATGAAAAGTCCCTCCCCCCCCCCCTCACCACCACCGTTGAAGACATTGACTTGCCATATACCACTATTGTTGTGACCTGATCATTGCAATCACAAGTTTTTCTCCAGCCCCCTTTAATTCGAGACAAGTGTATCATTAGGGCTATATCATTCCGCATGCATGCACGCACGCACGAGTGTTCTCCCTCAGGAAAAGTGCCGAAAAGAAACGGGAGAACATCTTTCTTGATATGTTCTCAAACAAAATCTCTCGTTTTTTGTGGCTTGGATGTCGGAGTACACAAAAGGAAGTAAATGTGATGCACAAATTAGGTCGATTGAGGCAATTTTAGACCACTTTAGGCTTCCCATGAGCAGCGTACGAACACTATGTTAAGAGGTTTGTTCACAAGTCGGACGAACGTGGCTAGCTTCAGACTCTCAGTGTGAGTGTGCGTGCGTGCGTCAGTCATTGGGGCAATCATATCCGGGCGTATATGCTACCATATAGCTTCTCAAGTCATATAAAAACATGCACATTATTTAGTTTAATGGGATAAGTAACCATATAGGTGGTCTAGAGTTGAACATCCAACTTTGCAAAATAAGTCTCGGGGCGGGCGGGTATAAAAAGCTTAAATTTCACCATTCTAATGTCTACGACCATATCACGTTGAATATACCGGTTCTCGTCCGATCACCGAAGTCAAGCAGCGTCGAGCCTAGTCAGTACTTGGATGGGTGACCGCCTGGGAATACTAGGTGCCGTAGACTTTTTCATTTTTCCTCACCCACAACTCCGCACCCTTTCTTTCTTTATTTCTTTTTCACTATTCTTTTATCCTGTCATTGTTATGAAAAGTCCCTCCCCCCCCCCTCACCACCACCGTTGAAGACATTGACTTGCCATATACCACTATTGTTGTGACCTGATCATTGCAATCACAAGTTTTTCTCCAGCCCCCTTTAATTCGAGACAAGTGTATCATTAGGGCTATATCATTCCGCATGCATGCATGCACGCACGCACGAGTGTTCTCCCTCAGGAAAAGTGCCGAAAAGAAACGGGAGAACATCTTTCTTGATATGTTCTCAAACAAAATCTCTCGTTTTTTGTGGCTTGGATGTCGGAGTACACAAAAGGAAGTAAATGTGATGCACAAATTAGGTCGATTGAGGCAATTTTAGACCACTTTAGGCTTCCCATGAGCAGCGTACGAACACTATGTTAAGAGGTTTGTTCACAAGTCGGACGAACGTGGCTAGCTTCAGACTCTCAGTGTGAGTGTGCGTGCGTGCGTCAGTCATTGGGGCAATCATATCCGGGCGTATATGCTACCATATAGCTTCTCAAGTCATATAAAAACATGCACATTATTTAGTTTAATGGGATAAGTAACCATATAGGTGGTCTAGAGTTGAACATCCAACTTTGCAAAATAAGTCTCGGGGCGGGCGGGTATAAAAAGCTTAAATTTCACCATTCTAATGTCTACGACCATATCACGTTGAATATACCGGTTCTCGTCCGATCACCGAAGTCAAGCAGCGTCGAGCCTAGTCAGTACTTGGATGGGTGACCGCCTGGGAATACTAGGTGCCGTAGACTTTTTCATTTTTCCTCACCCACAACTCCGCACCCTTTCTTTCTTTATTTCTTTTTCACTATTCTTTTATCCTGTCATTGTTATGAAAAGTCCCTCCCCCCCCCCCTCACCACCACCGTTGAAGACATTGACTTGCCATATACCACTATTGTTGTGACCTGATCATTGCAATCACAAGTTTTTCTCCAGCCCCCTTTAATTCGAGACAAGTGTATCATTAGGGCTATATCATTCCGCATGCATGCATGCACGCACGCACGAGTGTTCTCCCTCAGGAAAAGTGCCGAAAAGAAACGGGAGAACATCTTTCTTGATATGTTCTCAAACAAAATCTCTCGTTTTTTGTGGCTTGGATGTCGGAGTACACAAAAGGAAGTAAATGTGATGCACAAATTAGGTCGATTGAGGCAATTTTAGACCACTTTAGGCTTCCCATGAGCAGCGTACGAACACTATGTTAAGAGGTTTGTTCACAAGTCGGACGAACGTGGCTAGCTTCAGACTCTCAGTGTGAGTGTGCGTGCGTGCGTCAGTCATTGGGGCAATCATATCCGGGCGTATATGCTACCATATAGCTTCTCAAGTCATATAAAAACATGCACATTATTTAGTTTAATGGGATAAGTAACCATATAGGTGGTCTAGAGTTGAACATCCAACTTTGCAAAATAAGTCTCGGGGCGGGCGGGTATAAAAAGCTTAAATTTCACCATTCTAATGTCTACGACCATATCACGTTGAATATACCGGTTCTCGTCCGATCACCGAAGTCAAGCAGCGTCGAGCCTAGTCAGTACTTGGATGGGTGACCGCCTGGGAATACTAGGTGCCGTAGACTTTTTCATTTTTCCTCACCCACAACTCCGCACCCTTTCTTTCTTTATTTCTTTTTCACTATTCTTTTATCCTGTCATTGTTATGAAAAGTCCCTCCCCCCCCCCCTCACCACCACCGTTGAAGACATTGACTTGCCATATACCACTATTGTTGTGACCTGATCATTGCAATCACAAGTTTTTCTCCAGCCCCCTTTAATTCGAGACAAGTGTATCATTAGGGCTATATCATTCCGCATGCATGCACGCACGCACGAGTGTTCTCCCTCAGGAAAAGTGCCGAAAAGAAACGGGAGAACATCTTTCTTGATATGTTCTCAAACAAAATCTCTCGTTTTTTGTGGCTTGGATGTCGGAGTACACAAAAGGAAGTAAATGTGATGCACAAATTAGGTCGATTGAGGCAATTTTAGACCACTTTAGGCTTCCCATGAGCAGCGTACGAACACTATGTTAAGAGGTTTGTTCACAAGTCGGACGAACGTGGCTAGCTTCAGACTCTCAGTGTGAGTGTGCGTGCG
The DNA here is from genome assembly GCF_037975245.1 of Apostichopus japonicus. Classification (NCBI taxonomy): domain Eukaryota; kingdom Metazoa; phylum Echinodermata; class Holothuroidea; order Aspidochirotida; family Stichopodidae; genus Apostichopus; species Apostichopus japonicus. Next base: position 38,380,816 of record NC_092568.1, read on the forward strand.
TGCGTCAGTCATTGGGGCAATCATATCCGGGCGTATATGCTACCATATAGCTTCTCAAGTCATATAAAAACATGCACATTATTTAGTTTAATGGGATAAGTAACCATATAGGTGGTCTAGAGTTGAACATCCAACTTTGCAAAATAAGTCTCGGGGCGGGCGGGTATAAAAAGCTTAAATTTCACCATTCTAATGTCTACGACCATATCACGTTGAATATACCGGTTCTCGTCCGATCACCGAAGTCAAGCAGCGTCGAGCCTAGTCAGTACTTGGATGGGTGACCGCCTGGGAATACTAGGTGCCGTAGACTTTTTCATTTTTCCTCACCCACAACTCCGCACCCTTTCTTTCTTTATTTCTTTTTCACTATTCTTTTATCCTGTCATTGTTATGAAAAGTCCCTCCCCCCCCCCTCACCACCACCGTTGAAGACATTGACTTGCCATATACCACTATTGTTGTGACCTGATCATTGCAATCACAAGTTTTTCTCCAGCCCCCTTTAATTCGAGACAAGTGTATCATTAGGGCTATATCATTCCGCATGCATGCATGCACGCACGCACGAGTGTTCTCCCTCAGGAAAAGTGCCGAAAAGAAACGGGAGAACATCTTTCTTGATATGTTCTCAAACAAAATCTCTCGTTTTTTGTGGCTTGGATGTCGGAGTACACAAAAGGAAGTAAATGTGATGCACAAATTAGGTCGATTGAGGCAATTTTAGACCACTTTAGGCTTCCCATGAGCAGCGTACGAACACTATGTTAAGAGGTTTGTTCACAAGTCGGACGAACGTGGCTAGCTTCAGACTCTCAGTGTGAGTGTGCGTGCGTGCGTCAGTCATTGGGGCAATCATATCCGGGCGTATATGCTACCATATAGCTTCTCAAGTCATATAAAAACATGCACATTATTTAGTTTAATGGGATAAGTAACCATATAGGTGGTCTAGAGTTGAACATCCAACTTTGCAAAATAAGTCTCGGGGCGGGCGGGTATAAAAAGCTTAAATTTCACCATTCTAATGTCTACGACCATATCACGTTGAATATACCGGTTCTCGTCCGATCACCGAAGTCAAGCAGCGTCGAGCCTAGTCAGTACTTGGATGGGTGACCGCCTGGGATAGACTATGGGGCATGTGGCCAAAACAGCTTTGTAAATTAATTCTTGCAGTCATCTCCTGGGGACTACATGAAATGTGGCTTAAAATGTAGGTATTGTGTGTCCTTTCAATATCCCAACAGTTCCCACTCCCAGAAATGGGGCACTTTTGAGTAAATCCTGCCTAAAAACAAAACACTAAAAAACAAGAATTCCTTTAAAAAGGACTGCGTGTCATGCAAGTGAAATATGGTATTACACTGTTTGTTCAGGGATTTGACATCCTGCAATGACCCATATTGTTTTTTATAAGTAATGATATTGGAATTGGCATCTAATAAGGACGTGCATTCCATGAAGTGTTGAAACGAAACACCGTATAGTTGATGAAATTTCCCCAAAATAACAGATTTTTGCCATTTTATCACTTTATTATGACAAAAATGCATGTTTTTCTTTATAATTTGCAAGAATATTTTGCTTGTATCTCAGTTTATGCATGGCCGACCTTATTGTTTCTTTTGATATGACGGATCACATTTGACCAAATAGCAATTAGCATGATTAAAGAACCTTAGAATGATTCTTCATCTTCAAGGTGGCATACTCCTATTAGAGTCTATATCAATCCGCTCGATTGTTCTCCTTCAGGAAAAGTGCCAAAAAGCAGCGGGAGAACATCTTTTGTGACCTGTTATCAATCATAGTCTAGTTTTTGTGGCTTGCATGTTGAAGAGCATGAATGGAAGTACATGTGGTGAGAAAATTGGGTCAATTGAGGCAATTTTAGACCCCTTTAGGCCTCCCGGGAGCAGCGTAGGAAATTTGTTTACCACTGAGTGAAGAGGTTTGTTTACAAGTGACGAAAACTTCTGGCTCGGATAGCAAAAAATCTACATGGTCATGGTACAAAAAATTGATGGTGCCATGAAAGTCTAACTTGTCAGCTATCCGGTGATGGGTAGCGTTTAGCTAGTGAAAACTTCTATCTAGACTTAGAGACCACATTACTTTTAAGATTTAGTGTGTAAGTCAATGAGGCTTTTTACCTAAAAGTTCTCTTTATGCTACCTCGTATGCTACCTCGTATGCTACCTAATAGTATGCTACCTCGTATGCTCGTATGCTTTTTACCTCGTATGCTACCTAAAAGTTCTCTTCATCATCATGGAATTCAGCATCGTCATTGTCTTGCTCGTCATCATGCTCGTCATCATCTTCCTCATCACCTTCAGGCTCAGTGGCTGGCTCTTCATCTGGTATGGGCATGTTGGCACAGTTCTTACATCCACATAGTTCGGTACAGCGCAAACCCAAAGCTGCACAGCATCCTTCATCTGTACCTTGGCACTTTGACTTGTTGCAGGTGCATCGAGTTAATTCCATGATGCTTTGTTGAGCAGGCTGCAGGTCCATCCAATCTATCGCAAGGTTACCCTCTACTAATTTCCAACCATGGCCAACTGGTGATGGTATGTCAGGATGGCTTTCAAAACCACGTTTCCAAATAGCTGCCTGGTAATTTGCACGTTGTGAATGCTTTAGTAGTGCATCTCTGTTGGGGGGCATGATATCCTCTTGCCTGGTAGCCATGGAAAATAAGGCGTACCTGGCATCATTCACACTGCTGTGCTCTTGCATATTGTAAAGCTTGCACACAAAGTCCTCCAATGTTGAGATGACGTCATCTGTAAGCGTGAATGCTTCACCCAGGGCTTGAAAAGCCTGTCTATACCTTTCATTGTCTAGAATTAGCTTCAATGGTCTTGTCTTCCCTTTTCCGTAGAAGGAACTTGTTGAATCACAGCCAGTGAAACAGTGCAGGCCTATCATAACTTTTGTGGTTTCCTCTCCCAGGTCAAGTTGGATGGCCTGTAGGCTGATGGTGCGGTTCTTTTCTTCTTTCCCTGTGTTGAAATATAGCTTTGAGCTCTCAAGTTTTGGTGACATAGCAATACCAATGATGAACACATCCGTGTCAGGACTCTTGATGACAATATCTTTACTTCCCATGTCGCTGGCGTACTTAGCATGGAGCAACATCCTGGTGTCGGCTTCCTCGTGTGTACAATGGAGTTCTGGAACTTCTTGAATATTTGTTGTCCCATTGCTTGCTGTAATTAGATGACACTGCTCTGCGTGTGCAATGTACACAGATATTCCCTTCAAATCCTCCTCCCCATAAGTACTCCAAGAGTCAAACAGGAAATTGACAAGTTGCTCCTTGTTGAATCCATTAGCCAGGTATTTCTTCCACTGTTTGGGCACGGGTTGGTCTGGCTTGGTGATCTTGATCCTTTGCGATCCACTTGCTGCACGCCGCTTCCTCTCTGCACCTTTGATGCTCATAGCTGGATATGTGTCTGTCACAAAGTGTATGATGTTTGATCCAGTGCTTCTTGCCAAGTAAACCAGGTCTCTCAGTATTTTCTTTGCCAATTGTCCTATGGTGTCAGGCATCGTCTTTGAGTTCAACTGTTGAAGCTTGGCCATTCCGTCGACAATCCAAACACATTCCTTTGGTAACTCGACAGTCGGAGATGCTTCTGGTGACTTCTCTAGGTGGTGCAACAGACTGGCTTTGTTCGTCTTCACCAAACATCCATTAAGTTTGGCCAGGGCTGGAGGATATAGACTCAATGAGAAAGTCAACATGTTCCGCTGATCTACCTTACGTACTCTGCCAATAATAATTAGCCTCGCCAGCAACTCTCTATCACTTTTCAAAGCCACCTCTTTCCCATTCATGTTCACAGTTGCTTTGCCTACATCTGCAAATGTCTTCAACTTCATCTTGGACAGAGTTTTGTTGAGGTATATGTCTCCTTGCAGACGGGTCTTGGAGAAATTGATGAAGGCTTCGTCACCCTTTGTATATGCATTCATAAGATCAGAGCATACATCAGCTGAAGCAATGACCCCTGATGATAGGTGCACAAGTTCTGCAGTATCTGCTTCTGGATCACTATCAAAAGGATTGGTCATACTCATTATGGTGCTCATGATGTTGTTGATGTCATTCTGATCTCTCGTCATACGACTCTTTGTTAAATCTGCACGTCTTGAAACTTTTTCTCCCTTGCCAGCCATTTCCTCACACTGTCTCGTTATCAGTGCTCTTTCATGGTGGCCTCTGATCCATCGATTGGTGGCACCTTGGTTGTTTGAGAAGCCTTTAACACCCCCTCTCGTTTTCGAATCTCTATTGGCAGTTTGCTCAATTGTCATGTCGCAAGCTACTCCTGCAAAACCGTGTGTGTCCTGACGCTGAACTGCAAAGTGGCCCTTGACTAGTTCATCATGGATAAATGGATTAGTGATTGGGAGTTTGTTCATTTCAAGCCAGTATACCGGAAGGTAGCGTGAGTAGTTTGTCCTATCATAGGCAAACATCCATGGTAGCAAAACTCTGACTGTAGCAAGATGCAGTTTCCAGTCTCCTTCCCTGGTAGCTCTAATGAAGAGGAGAATATTGCCAATCATTTCTAGGTAAGAGCACCAGAAAGCGAAAGTAGCGTTGTTCTTTCCTTCTTTAATGAAGTCTCCATACCTTGCCATCATAGCCTTGTAAGCACTTCCTTCCAGCTGGGTGTCAAACTCTCTTGGATAAGATGCCTGTAGGGATGACACTACTTTCTTGAACTGTTGTCTTTTCTGTTCCTCCAGAGTACTCAAGAAACTTTGCCATCGAAGGCGGTGCAGTGCTTCAGCCATAAGCTTATGACAGCGAACACTTCGATTGTAGTTGTGGCCATTCATCACACCAGTCACTGACCCTGTTGCTACTACACCTGCCTCAATCAGGACATCTTGAAACCCTGCATCCTGGAACCTCTTCCCAATGCATGCTAATGCTGTCATTGTGGTATGGAAAGCTCCAAGACGAATAACTATTCTCTCCTGGAAAATTGGAGTCTGCCATCTGATTGTCTGAGCTTTACAATAAATCGCTTGGTCTACTACTACCACAATTGATGGAAGTTCCAACTGATCGGCTATTTCCAGGCTTCTGTGAAGTACAGTGTTGACAGTATTTAAATCCGTCGGGCTAGCATCTACAACTGGCAAGTATGCAATGGTTGCTTTAGGTGGAATGTTGGATGAAAGCAGTTGGTTGAATCCAGTCCAAGAGGGAAGAAGGCGGGCCTCAGAAAATTTTGAGACATAAAATGCATCTTCTTTTTCTCTGTATGGATGCAGGACAACATTATAATGCTCAACTTCCAGCTGTACACTGTCATCAAATGCCTGAGGGGATGACTTCTTCAAACCACCAAATCTCACCATCTCTGAAGCAGGTGCTGGCAGGGATCGCTTCCTTGACTTTCTGATATGTTGACGCAATTGAGACCCTGAAGATGTAGAATCTAACTTCACATGTTGGACAGCTATTCCGTTGGTGTTGTGGGTAGTGCCTTTACCTGATAGGGTGCATTCTCCAAAATCGTTGTTGTCCCACACAAGGGTGGTGTAGATGGACTTGTTGAGACTGGATGGAAGAACATTGCCTCTATCAATTTCCTGCTGCCCTAATGCTGTATCGTGCTCCAAGACATTAGTGTGTGACACAGAATGTCCAAAACCATTCAGTAAACCAATGAGCTGGGCTGATCCACTAAGATGACGAATCGCCATTGACAGTGATGCATGCTTGGGCATCATCTTCCTTCCCTTTGTTGCCAGGTAGATGATGTCCTGCCCAATGGCAAGGATGCGACGATCTTCTGCATCTTGAATCTTTACTTTCTGCTCATCTGTTGGCTCATCGGACACACCAACAATCCATGCTATAAAATTGTAGAGCTTGGTGGGGACTATCTTGCGTGCTGCATCAAGGGTTAAATCGTCAGATGTTGGAGGCCATGGAAGATTGGTTTTTTTCATGGCTTGCATGATTTCTTCTTTTAAATCCAATGCAGTAGAGTAGCAATCCCTTAGTGACGACATTTGAGGCTTGGATTGTCCACTGTTTGGTATGCCCTTTGGTCGCTTTCTGGGTGGTTCTTGTTCCTCCTCAGCATCTGTGTTGTCAGTATCTGTGGTGGTGTCAGTGTCATCTGCTTCAGAACCAACAGCTTCAGGCACAAGATCTTCGGCCGATAGTGTCTCAACATAAACCATCTCACTGGAACACCTCTTCTTGGGCTGAAGAAAGCACAGCTGTGGAAACCTTCGTTTGAGACGCTGCTTCAGGCTGTAAGTTCTGTAGTTGGAGGCATCTTTCATTTCAACATCTTTCACAGCTTTGCCAAAATACCGCCTTAGTGATGTCATTCTGTAAATCTGTTTCTCTCGAAGAATCTTGTGTTCGATGTAGTACTTGCAAAAAGCATCAAATGCTGTGGCATAGAGCTGTTCTTTTGGCTCAACATACTTCCTGGTTTGGTACCCTGTGTAGCTCCTGTAGCAACTTCTATGATAACGCAATTCGATTGCCACACAGTCACGATCACGAATTTGGAGAAGTATGCGGTCGTCCTTCTTGTCTTTAGCAGCTGCGGCTACCTTGCCTCCATCAGGCTGTTCACAAAGCATCAACTGTTCTTTTCTTTTTCTCCTCTGAGCGTCTGTATATGATTTTTCATAGCGGCAACAGAAGATGCAAATCTTTGGCAGGATGTGGGAAGGGACAGATGGCTCCTTCGTTACACCCGCAAGAGCTGAGCTAGATCGTAACACCCTCGGGGCTTGTTGTGGATTTGTTGCTTCATCACCAGTATCAATACTTGAAGTTGAAGGCTCCAATTCTGTAATGGCACAAAAGAAAGAAAGAAAAATATATGTGTGAATTTTCATTTTGTATTCTGTGTATAGGGAGATGATGGATATTTCAATGTAGCAATGAAAATAATAAAAATATGTACACTAAAACACCTGAAAATCGGGCATAGCTCTGCCATCAACAGCTATTTAGAAAATGCCATATAAAATTAAAGATATATTTAAATATACAATTTTCAAGCCATTATAAAATTTAAGTTTGTATAATTTACACCAAGACACCTGAAAAATTGGGCATAGATCCAACATGCAATTTGTTAGGGCCTACAACTTTAAGTAGAGTTTGCACTTTATAAAATTTAAGTTTGTATAATTTACACCAAAACACATAAAAAAATGTGCATACATATAGCTCCACGTGTGACAGGTTTTTCAACAAAATCTTGTCTGAAACTACCATGGTGACATCTTTTTAGACAAAAACCATCAGAAAACTAAATATGAATATATACATTTTATCAATGTAGCTATATCTTTAACCTTTACACCAAAAAAATTGGGCATTGCTCTGCCGTGCGTTGACTCTTTAAATGCAACATGATTTTTATGACCCAATAAAAAGACCTCAAAAATTGGGTATACATGTAGATCTGCTTTGCTTTAGCTTTTTTGAAGATGCAATATTGTTGTAACCCGAATAAAAACATGGGCCTAGGTCAGCCGTGTCGGCTTTTTAGACAAAATAAAGCAGTCAGAAAACTAAGAAGAATATATTATTTCAATGTAGCAATAAATAATATCTGTACACAAAAAACAAAACAAATGGGCATACATGTAGCTCCGCCGTGCGTTGGCTTTTTAGATGCAACATATTTAATTTTAAATTATTTTTATGACCCAATATAAAAAGATCTGAAAAATTGGGCATAGGTCTGCCGTGCGACAGCTTTTTAGACACAAACCGTCAGAAAACCAAGTCTAAGTAGAATTATATTATAATAATTTCAATGTAGCACTAAATATATCAATTAATATTTACAACAAAACATCTGAAAAATTGGGCATAGCTCTGACATGCATGATCATGCATTGGCTTTATATAATTTATGCAACATGATTTTTATGACCGACCCAATATAAGGATCTAACCTAACAATATTTTACACCAAAACACATAAAGAAGTGGGATATATAGGTCTGCTAATTTATATTGGGTCATTATGACAGTATTTTTTTTTTAATTTAATGACATTAGCATTGCCATAGGCTAGCATGGGGTACCGTTATTTTCCGCACACATTACTTTCCGCTGAAACAAAACGGTGTTTTCCGCTGACAAATTTGTCAGCGGAAAACAACTTTTTTTTCAGCGGAAAGTACCATTTTTTTGGGAGGAACAGAATGACTTACTGAAATGATTAGGCACATGGAAGGATTTGGGAGGATGGAGAAGAAAGGATTTGACTGTAACAGGGTAAAATGTGAGACTAAAATGTGAGACTAGATTATTATTAGGATAGCTAAGGTTGTCATAATTCTTAAGAATCCCTAATTACAAACACCCCAAGCCTCCTGTAAATTAAAAGCTGCTTTAACTTTTCTGACATGAACTCAGTCTAACCACCCTTTATCAACGTTCTTTGATACTTTCTCATGTTATTTTAATCATCCAGCCTGAATTTGGTATCCTAAAATTGAGGAAAAATATAGTGTACAGGTAAGTGAAAAAAAAGTGTTTTCCGCACAAGAATTTTTTCAGCGGAATGTAATCTGCCGAAAGTAACGTATGCGGAAAACAACTGAACCCGCTAGCATGCACCACCAATACAACACAGTTGAACACACCATACAGCCAGTGCATTTCACCCTAGCCTAAGTGTGAGCAGTGAGTGAGTGAGTGAAATTTCTCTGTAAATGTCCATGTTTATATGACAAAAATAAAGAACCTACCTGATGTACGACTTGATTTGGCAGCTAGTAGTTGCTTCTCTTTGCTTATCTTTCCTCTCTTCTGCTTCGATGAGTCGGTAAAATACCGATAACAAGTGTTATGACATCCACCAAATTCTGGAATTGGCAAGCTTAATACACACGTACTCCTATGCTCTCGCAAAAAAGCTGTTGCTATATCGGCTTGATTTCCGACCAAATCCTTCCAAATGTCCACACTTTTCAAGAATGTGGTCCACCTTGCTGTTGTAAAAGGTTTAATATCTTCTAAAACATCAGCGCAGTGAGCAAAACACCTGTTTTTGGACGAATTCAGCGACTTTCCCGCATTGCAATCCATGTTTATGTCATGTTTTGCGGCAAGCGAAGCGTCTGTGTGTACCAGCTGAGACGTAAAATAGCCGAACCGAAGCACGCTAAAACAGCGACTCTGATTCGTCGATCGGCATAATTTTGATGTACAGGCAAATTATCGGACCAATCGCGTCAATGACAAGTCTTAGCAACCAGTGTCAAATGAAACTTGCGATCTGATTGGATATTTTCGTTTCTACAATCGGGTAATTTTAACAGAAATATATTTGCCGTTTTAATTAATTTCTCAATAACGCCCCAATTCCCAGCGTGGGAAAACACAAAATTATTTTTTTTAAATAATATATCTAATTTTAAGATCATTTTCATGTAGTCCCAAAGTGATGACAACGAGACAACCGTCCAGAACGGCTCGCCCCACCGTCTAGGAATACTAGGTGCCGTAGACTTTTTCATTTTTCCTCACCCACAACTCCGCACCCTTTCTTTCTTTATTTCTTTTTCACTATTCTTTTATCCTGTCATTGTTATGAAAAGTCCCTCCCCCCCCCCCCCTCACCACCACCGTTGAAGACATTGACTTGCCATATACCACTATTGTTGTGACCTGATCATTGCAATCACAAGTTTTTCTCCAGCCCCCTTTAATTCGAGACAAGTGTATCATTAGGGCTATATCATTCCGCATGCATGCATGCACGCACGCACGAGTGTTCTCCCTCAGGAAAAGTGCCGAAAAGAAACGGGAGAACATCTTTCTTGATATGTTCTCAAACAAAATCTCTCGTTTTTTGTGGCTTGGATGTCGGAGTACACAAAAGGAAGTAAATGTGATGCACAAATTAGGTCGATTGAGGCAATTTTAGACCACTTTAGGCTTCCCATGAGCAGCGTACGAACACTATGTTAAGAGGTTTGTTCACAAGTCGGACGAACGTGGCTAGCTTCAGACTCTCAGTGTGAGTGTGCGTGCGTGCGTCAGTCATTGGGGCAATCATATCCGGGCGTATATGCTACCATATAGCTTCTCAAGTCATATAAAAACATGCACATTATTTAGTTTAATGGGATAAGTAACCATATAGGTGGTCTAGAGTTGAACATCCAACTTTGCAAAATAAGTCTCGGGGCGGGCGGGTATAAAAAGCTTAAATTTCACCATTCTAATGTCTACGACCATATCACGTTGAATATACCGGTTCTCGTCCGATCACCGAAGTCAAGCAGCGTCGAGCCTAGTCAGTACTTGGATGGGTGACCGCCTGGGAATACTAGGTGCCGTAGACTTTTTCATTTTTCCTCACCCACAACTCCGCACCCTTTCTTTCTTTATTTCTTTTTCACTATTCTTTTATCCTGTCATTGTTATGAAAAGTCCCTCCCCCCCCCCCTCACCACCACCGTTGAAGACATTGACTTGCCATATACCACTATTGTTGTGACCTGATCATTGCAATCACAAGTTTTTCTCCAGCCCCCTTTAATTCGAGACAAGTGTATCATTAGGGCTATATCATTCCGCATGCATGCATGCACGCACGCACGAGTGTTCTCCCTCAGGAAAAGTGCCGAAAAGAAACGGGAGAACATCTTTCTTGATATGTTCTCAAACAAAATCTCTCGTTTTTTGTGGCTTGGATGTCGGAGTACACAAAAGGAAGTAAATGTGATGCACAAATTAGGTCGATTGAGGCAATTTTAGACCACTTTAGGCTTCCCATGAGCAGCGTACGAACACTATGTTAAGAGGTTTGTTCACAAGTCGGACGAACGTGGCTAGCTTCAGACTCTCAGTGTGAGTGTGCGTGCGTGCGTCAGTCATTGGGGCAATCATATCCGGGCGTATATGCTACCATATAGCTTCTCAAGTCATATAAAAACATGCACATTATTTAGTTTAATGGGATAAGTAACCATATAGGTGGTCTAGAGTTGAACATCCAACTTTGCAAAATAAGTCTCGGGGCGGGCGGGTATAAAAAGCTTAAATTTCACCATTCTAATGTCTACGACCATATCACGTTGAATATACCGGTTCTCGTCCGATCACCGAAGTCAAGCAGCGTCGAGCCTAGTCAGTACTTGGATGGGTGACCGCCTGGGAATACTAGGTGCCGTAGACTTTTTCATTTTTCCTCACCCACAACTCCGCACCCTTTCTTTCTTTATTTCTTTTTCACTATTCTTTTATCCTGTCATTGTTATGAAAAGTCCCTCCCCCCCCCCCCTCACCACCACCGTTGAAGACATTGACTTGCCATATACCACTATTGTTGTGACCTGATCATTGCAATCACAAGTTTTTCTCCAGCCCCCTTTAATTCGAGACAAGTGTATCATTAGGGCTATATCATTCCGCATGCATGCACGCACGCACGAGTGTTCTCCCTCAGGAAAAGTGCCGAAAAGAAACGGGAGAACATCTTTCTTGATATGTTCTCAAACAAAATCTCTCGTTTTTTGTGGCTTGGATGTCGGAGTACACAAAAGGAAGTAAATGTGATGCACAAATTAGGTCGATTGAGGCAATTTTAGACCACTTTAGGCTTCCCATGAGCAGCGTACGAACACTATGTTAAGAGGTTTGTTCACAAGTCGGACGAACGTGGCTAGCTTCAGACTCTCAGTGTGAGTGTGCGTGCGTGCGTCAGTCATTGGGGCAATCATATCCGGGCGTATATGCTACCATATAGCTTCTCAAGTCATATAAAAACATGCACATTATTTAGTTTAATGGGATAAGTAACCATATAGGTGGTCTAGAGTTGAACATCCAACTTTGCAAAATAAGTCTCGGGGCGGGCGGGTATAAAAAGCTTAAATTTCACCATTCTAATGTCTACGACCATATCACGTTGAATATACCGGTTCTCGTCCGATCACCGAAGTCAAGCAGCGTCGAGCCTAGTCAGTACTTGGATGGGTGACCGCCTGGGAATACTAGGTGCCGTAGACTTTTTCATTTTTCCTCACCCACAACTCCGCACCCTTTCTTTCTTTATTTCTTTTTCACTATTCTTTTATCCTGTCATTGTTATGAAAAGTCCCTCCCCCCCCCCCCCTCACCACCACCGTTGAAGACATTGACTTGCCATATACCACTATTGTTGTGACCTGATCATTGCAATCACAAGTTTTTCTCCAGCCCCCTTTAATTCGAGACAAGTGTATCATTAGGGCTATATCATTCCGCATGCATGCATGCACGCACGCACGAGTGTTCTCCCTCAGGAAAAGTGCCGAAAAGAAACGGGAGAACATCTTTCTTGATATGTTCTCAAACAAAATCTCTCGTTTTTTGTGGCTTGGATGTCGGAGTACACAAAAGGAAGTAAATGTGATGCACAAATTAGGTCGATTGAGGCAATTTTAGACCACTTTAGGCTTCCCATGAGCAGCGTACGAACACTATGTTAAGAGGTTTGTTCACAAGTCGGACGAACGTGGCTAGCTTCAGACTCTCAGTGTGAGTGTGCGTGCGTGCGTCAGTCATTGGGGCAATCATATCCGGGCGTATATGCTACCATATAGCTTCTCAAGTCATATAAAAACATGCACATTATTTAGTTTAATGGGATAAGTAACCATATAGGTGGTCTAGAGTTGAACATCCAACTTTGCAAAATAAGTCTCGGGGCGGGCGGGTATAAAAAGCTTAAATTTCACCATTCTAATGTCTACGACCATATCACGTTGAATATACCGGTTCTCGTCCGATCACCGAAGTCAAGCAGCGTCGAGCCTAGTCAGTACTTGGATGGGTGACCGCCTGGGAATACTAGGTGCCGTAGACTTTTTCATTTTTCCTCACCCACAACTCCGCACCCTTTCTTTCTTTATTTCTTTTTCACTATTCTTTTATCCTGTCATTGTTATGAAAAGTCCCTCCCCCCCCCCCCTCACCACCACCGTTGAAGACATTGACTTGCCATATACCACTATTGTTGTGACCTGATCATTGCAATCACAAGTTTTTCTCCAGCCCCCTTTAATTCGAGACAAGTGTATCATTAGGGCTATATCATTCCGCATGCATGCACGCACGCACGAGTGTTCTCCCTCAGGAAAAGTGCCGAAAAGAAACGGGAGAACATCTTTCTTGATATGTTCTCAAACAAAATCTCTCGTTTTTTGTGGCTTGGATGTCGGAGTACACAAAAGGAAGTAAATGTGATGCACAAATTAGGTCGATTGAGGCAATTTTAGACCACTTTAGGCTTCCCATGAGCAGCGTACGAACACTATGTTAAGAGGTTTGTTCACAAGTCGGACGAACGTGGCTAGCTTCAGACTCTCAGTGTGAGTGTGCGTGCGTGCGTCAGTCATTGGGGCAATCATATCCGGGCGTATATGCTACCATATAGCTTCTCAAGTCATATAAAAACATGCACATTATTTAGTTTAATGGGATAAGTAACCATATAGGTGGTCTAGAGTTGAACATCCAACTTTGCAAAATAAGTCTCGGGGCGGGCGGGTATAAAAAGCTTAAATTTCACCATTCTAATGTCTACGACCATATCACGTTGAATATACCGGTTCTCGTCCGATCACCGAAGTCAAGCAGCGTCGAGCCTAGTCAGTACTTGGATGGGTGACCGCCTGGGAATACTAGGTGCCGTAGACTTTTTCATTTTTCCTCACCCACAACTCCGCACCCTTTCTTTCTTTATTTCTTTTTCACTATTCTTTTATCCTGTCATTGTTATGAAAAGTCCCTCCCCCCCCCCCTCACCACCACCGTTGAAGACATTGACTTGCCATATACCACTATTGTTGTGACCTGATCATTGCAATCACAAGTTTTTCTCCAGCCCCCTTTAATTCGAGACAAGTGTATCATTAGGGCTATATCATTCCGCATGCATGCATGCACGCACGCACGAGTGTTCTCCCTCAGGAAAAGTGCCGAAAAGAAACGGGAGAACATCTTTCTTGATATGTTCTCAAACAAAATCTCTCGTTTTTTGTGGCTTGGATGTCGGAGTACACAAAAGGAAGTAAATGTGATGCACAAATTAGGTCGATTGAGGCAATTTTAGACCACTTTAGGCTTCCCATGAGCAGCGTACGAACACTATGTTAAGAGGTTTGTTCACAAGTCGGACGAACGTGGCTAGCTTCAGACTCTCAGTGTGAGTGTGCGTGCGTGCGTCAGTCATTGGGGCAATCATATCCGGGCGTATATGCTACCATATAGCTTCTCAAGTCATATAAAAACATGCACATTATTTAGTTTAATGGGATAAGTAACCATATAGGTGGTCTAGAGTTGAACATCCAACTTTGCAAAATAAGTCTCGGGGCGGGCGGGTATAAAAAGCTTAAATTTCACCATTCTAATGTCTACGACCATATCACGTTGAATATACCGGTTCTCGTCCGATCACCGAAGTCAAGCAGCGTCGAGCCTAGTCAGTACTTGGATGGGTGACCGCCTGGGAATACTAGGTGCCGTAGACTTTTTCATTTTTCCTCACCCACAACTCCGCACCCTTTCTTTCTTTATTTCTTTTTCACTATTCTTTTATCCTGTCATTGTTATGAAAAGTCCCTCCCCCCCCCCTCACCACCACCGTTGAAGACATTGACTTGCCATATACCACTATTGTTGTGACCTGATCATTGCAATCACAAGTTTTTCTCCAGCCCCCTTTAATTCGAGACAAGTGTATCATTAGGGCTATATCATTCCGCATGCATGCATGCACGCACGCACGAGTGTTCTCCCTCAGGAAAAGTGCCGAAAAGAAACGGGAGAACATCTTTCTTGATATGTTCTCAAACAAAATCTCTCGTTTTTTGTGGCTTGGATGTCGGAGTACACAAAAGGAAGTAAATGTGATGCACAAATTAGGTCGATTGAGGCAATTTTAGACCACTTTAGGCTTCCCATGAGCAGCGTACGAACACTATGTTAAGAGGTTTGTTCACAAGTCGGACGAACGTGGCTAGCTTCAGACTCTCAGTGTGAGTGTGCGTGCGTGCGTCAGTCATTGGGGCAATCATATCCGGGCGTATATGCTACCATATAGCTTCTCAAGTCATATAAAAACATGCACATTATTTAGTTTAATGGGATAAGTAACCATATAGGTGGTCTAGAGTTGAACATCCAACTTTGCAAAATAAGTCTCGGGGCGGGCGGGTATAAAAAGCTTAAATTTCACCATTCTAATGTCTACGACCATATCACGTTGAATATACCGGTTCTCGTCCGATCACCGAAGTCAAGCAGCGTCGAGCCTAGTCAGTACTTGGATGGGTGACCGCCTGGGAATACTAGGTGCCGTAGACTTTTTCATTTTTCCTCACCCACAACTCCGCACCCTTTCTTTCTTTATTTCTTTTTCACTATTCTTTTATCCTGTCATTGTTATGAAAAGTCCCTCCCCCCCCCCTCACCACCACCGTTGAAGACATTGACTTGCCATATACCACTATTGTTGTGACCTGATCATTGCAATCACAAGTTTTTCTCCAGCCCCCTTTAATTCGAGACAAGTGTATCATTAGGGCTATATCATTCCGCATGCATGCACGCACGCACGAGTGTTCTCCCTCAGGAAAAGTGCCGAAAAGAAACGGGAGAACATCTTTCTTGATATGTTCTCAAACAAAATCTCTCGTTTTTTGTGGCTTGGATGTCGGAGTACACAAAAGGAAGTAAATGTGATGCACAAATTAGGTCGATTGAGGCAATTTTAGACCACTTTAGGCTTCCCATGAGCAGCGTACGAACACTATGTTAAGAGGTTTGTTCACAAGTCGGACGAACGTGGCTAGCTTCAGACTCTCAGTGTGAGTGTGCGTGCGTGCGTCAGTCATTGGGGCAATCATATCCGGGCGTATATGCTACCATATAGCTTCTCAAGTCATATAAAAACATGCACATTATTTAGTTTAATGGGATAAGTAACCATATAGGTGGTCTAGAGTTGAACATCCAACTTTGCAAAATAAGTCTCGGGGCGGGCGGGTATAAAAAGCTTAAATTTCACCATTCTAATGTCTACGACCATATCACGTTGAATATACCGGTTCTCGTCCGATCACCGAAGTCAAGCAGCGTCGAGCCTAGTCAGTACTTGGATGGGTGACCGCCTGGGAATACTAGGTGCCGTAGACTTTTTCATTTTTCCTCACCCACAACTCCGCACCCTTTCTTTCTTTATTTCTTTTTCACTATTCTTTTATCCTGTCATTGTTATGAAAAGTCCCTCCCCCCCCCCTCACCACCACCGTTGAAGACATTGACTTGCCATATACCACTATTGTTGTGACCTGATCATTGCAATCACAAGTTTTTCTCCAGCCCCCTTTAATTCGAGACAAGTGTATCATTAGGGCTATATCATTCCGCATGCATGCATGCACGCACGCACGAGTGTTCTCCCTCAGGAAAAGTGCCGAAAAGAAACGGGAGAACATCTTTCTTGATATGTTCTCAAACAAAATCTCTCGTTTTTTGTGGCTTGGATGTCGGAGTACACAAAAGGAAGTAAATGTGATGCACAAATTAGGTCGATTGAGGCAATTTTAGACCACTTTAGGCTTCCCATGAGCAGCGTACGAACACTATGTTAAGAGGTTTGTTCACAAGTCGGACGAACGTGGCTAGCTTCAGACTCTCAGTGTGAGTGTGCGTGCGTGCGTCAGTCATTGGGGCAATCATATCCGGGCGTATATGCTACCATATAGCTTCTCAAGTCATATAAAAACATGCACATTATTTAGTTTAATGGGATAAGTAACCATATAGGTGGTCTAGAGTTGAACATCCAACTTTGCAAAATAAGTCTCGGGGCGGGCGGGTATAAAAAGCTTAAATTTCACCATTCTAATGTCTACGACCATATCACGTTGAATATACCGGTTCTCGTCCGATCACCGAAGTCAAGCAGCGTCGAGCCTAGTCAGTACTTGGATGGGTGACCGCCTGGGAATACTAGGTGCCGTAGACTTTTTCATTTTTCCTCACCCACAACTCCGCACCCTTTCTTTCTTTATTTCTTTTTCACTATTCTTTTATCCTGTCATTGTTATGAAAAGTCCCTCCCCCCCCCCCCTCACCACCACCGTTGAAGACATTGACTTGCCATATACCACTATTGTTGTGACCTGATCATTGCAATCACAAGTTTTTCTCCAGCCCCCTTTAATTCGAGACAAGTGTATCATTAGGGCTATATCATTCCGCATGCATGCACGCACGCACGAGTGTTCTCCCTCAGGAAAAGTGCCGAAAAGAAACGGGAGAACATCTTTCTTGATATGTTCTCAAACAAAATCTCTCGTTTTTTGTGGCTTGGATGTCGGAGTACACAAAAGGAAGTAAATGTGATGCACAAATTAGGTCGATTGAGGCAATTTTAGACCACTTTAGGCTTCCCATGAGCAGCGTACGAACACTATGTTAAGAGGTTTGTTCACAAGTCGGACGAACGTGGCTAGCTTCAGACTCTCAGTGTGAGTGTGCGTGCGTGCGTCAGTCATTGGGGCAATCATATCCGGGCGTATATGCTACCATATAGCTTCTCAAGTCATATAAAAACATGCACATTATTTAGTTTAATGGGATAAGTAACCATATAGGTGGTCTAGAGTTGAACATCCAACTTTGCAAAATAAGTCTCGGGGCGGGCGGGTATAAAAAGCTTAAATTTCACCATTCTAATGTCTACGACCATATCACGTTGAATATACCGGTTCTCGTCCGATCACCGAAGTCAAGCAGCGTCGAGCCTAGTCAGTACTTGGATGGGTGACCGCCTGGGAATACTAGGTGCCGTAGACTTTTTCATTTTTCCTCACCCACAACTCCGCACCCTTTCTTTCTTTATTTCTTTTTCACTATTCTTTTATCCTGTCATTGTTATGAAAAGTCCCTCCCCCCCCCCCTCACCACCACCGTTGAAGACATTGACTTGCCATATACCACTATTGTTGTGACCTGATCATTGCAATCACAAGTTTTTCTCCAGCCCCCTTTAATTCGAGACAAGTGTATCATTAGGGCTATATCATTCCGCATGCATGCATGCACGCACGCACGAGTGTTCTCCCTCAGGAAAAGTGCCGAAAAGAAACGGGAGAACATCTTTCTTGATATGTTCTCAAACAAAATCTCTCGTTTTTTGTGGCTTGGATGTCGGAGTACACAAAAGGAAGTAAATGTGATGCACAAATTAGGTCGATTGAGGCAATTTTAGACCACTTTAGGCTTCCCATGAGCAGCGTACGAACACTATGTTAAGAGGTTTGTTCACAAGTCGGACGAACGTGGCTAGCTTCAGACTCTCAGTGTGAGTGTGCGTGCGTGCGTCAGTCATTGGGGCAATCATATCCGGGCGTATATGCTACCATATAGCTTCTCAAGTCATATAAAAACATGCACATTATTTAGTTTAATGGGATAAGTAACCATATAGGTGGTCTAGAGTTGAACATCCAACTTTGCAAAATAAGTCTCGGGGCGGGCGGGTATAAAAAGCTTAAATTTCACCATTCTAATGTCTACGACCATATCACGTTGAATATACCGGTTCTCGTCCGATCACCGAAGTCAAGCAGCGTCGAGCCTAGTCAGTACTTGGATGGGTGACCGCCTGGGAATACTAGGTGCCGTAGACTTTTTCATTTTTCCTCACCCACAACTCCGCACCCTTTCTTTCTTTATTTCTTTTTCACTATTCTTTTATCCTGTCATTGTTATGAAAAGTCCCTCCCCCCCCCCCTCACCACCACCGTTGAAGACATTGACTTGCCATATACCACTATTGTTGTGACCTGATCATTGCAATCACAAGTTTTTCTCCAGCCCCCTTTAATTCGAGACAAGTGTATCATTAGGGCTATATCATTCCGCATGCATGCATGCACGCACGCACGAGTGTTCTCCCTCAGGAAAAGTGCCGAAAAGAAACGGGAGAACATCTTTCTTGATATGTTCTCAAACAAAATCTCTCGTTTTTTGTGGCTTGGATGTCGGAGTACACAAAAGGAAGTAAATGTGATGCACAAATTAGGTCGATTGAGGCAATTTTAGACCACTTTAGGCTTCCCATGAGCAGCGTACGAACACTATGTTAAGAGGTTTGTTCACAAGTCGGACGAACGTGGCTAGCTTCAGACTCTCAGTGTGAGTGTGCGTGCGTGCGTCAGTCATTGGGGCAATCATATCCGGGCGTATATGCTACCATATAGCTTCTCAAGTCATATAAAAACATGCACATTATTTAGTTTAATGGGATAAGTAACCATATAGGTGGTCTAGAGTTGAACATCCAACTTTGCAAAATAAGTCTCGGGGCGGGCGGGTATAAAAAGCTTAAATTTCACCATTCTAATGTCTACGACCATATCACGTTGAATATACCGGTTCTCGTCCGATCACCGAAGTCAAGCAGCGTCGAGCCTAGTCAGTACTTGGATGGGTGACCGCCTGGGAATACTAGGTGCCGTAGACTTTTTCATTTTTCCTCACCCACAACTCCGCACCCTTTCTTTCTTTATTTCTTTTTCACTATTCTTTTATCCTGTCATTGTTATGAAAAGTCCCTCCCCCCCCCCCTCACCACCACCGTTGAAGACATTGACTTGCCATATACCACTATTGTTGTGACCTGATCATTGCAATCACAAGTTTTTCTCCAGCCCCCTTTAATTCGAGACAAGTGTATCATTAGGGCTATATCATTCCGCATGCATGCATGCACGCACGCACGAGTGTTCTCCCTCAGGAAAAGTGCCGAAAAGAAACGGGAGAACATCTTTCTTGATATGTTCTCAAACAAAATCTCTCGTTTTTTGTGGCTTGGATGTCGGAGTACACAAAAGGAAGTAAATGTGATGCACAAATTAGGTCGATTGAGGCAATTTTAGACCACTTTAGGCTTCCCATGAGCAGCGTACGAACACTATGTTAAGAGGTTTGTTCACAAGTCGGACGAACGTGGCTAGCTTCAGACTCTCAGTGTGAGTGTGCGTGCGTGCGTCAGTCATTGGGGCAATCATATCCGGGCGTATATGCTACCATATAGCTTCTCAAGTCATATAAAAACATGCACATTATTTAGTTTAATGGGATAAGTAACCATATAGGTGGTCTAGAGTTGAACATCCAACTTTGCAAAATAAGTCTCGGGGCGGGCGGGTATAAAAAGCTTAAATTTCACCATTCTAATGTCTACGACCATATCACGTTGAATATACCGGTTCTCGTCCGATCACCGAAGTCAAGCAGCGTCGAGCCTAGTCAGTACTTGGATGGGTGACCGCCTGGGAATACTAGGTGCCGTAGACTTTTTCATTTTTCCTCACCCACAACTCCGCACCCTTTCTTTCTTTATTTCTTTTTCACTATTCTTTTATCCTGTCATTGTTATGAAAAGTCCCTCCCCCCCCCCCCTCACCACCACCGTTGAAGACATTGACTTGCCATATACCACTATTGTTGTGACCTGATCATTGCAATCACAAGTTTTTCTCCAGCCCCCTTTAATTCGAGACAAGTGTATCATTAGGGCTATATCATTCCGCATGCATGCACGCACGCACGCACGAGTGTTCTCCCTCAGGAAAAGTGCCGAAAAGAAACGGGAGAACATCTTTCTTGATATGTTCTCAAACAAAATCTCTCGTTTTTTGTGGCTTGGATGTCGGAGTACACAAAAGGAAGTAAATGTGATGCACAAATTAGGTCGATTGAGGCAATTTTAGACCACTTTAGGCTTCCCATGAGCAGCGTACGAACACTATGTTAAGAGGTTTGTTCACAAGTCGGACGAACGTGGCTAGCTTCAGACTCTCAGTGTGAGTGTGCGTGCGTGCGTCAGTCATTGGGGCAATCATATCCGGGCGTATATGCTACCATATAGCTTCTCAAGTCATATAAAAACATGCACATTATTTAGTTTAATGGGATAAGTAACCATATAGGTGGTCTAGAGTTGAACATCCAACTTTGCAAAATAAGTCTCGGGGCGGGCGGGTATAAAAAGCTTAAATTTCACCATTCTAATGTCTACGACCATATCACGTTGAATATACCGGTTCTCGTCCGATCACCGAAGTCAAGCAGCGTCGAGCCTAGTCAGTACTTGGATGGGTGACCGCCTGGGAATACTAGGTGCCGTAGACTTTTTCATTTTTCCTCACCCACAACTCCGCACCCTTTCTTTCTTTATTTCTTTTTCACTATTCTTTTATCCTGTCATTGTTATGAAAAGTCCCTCCCCCCCCCCTCACCACCACCGTTGAAGACATTGACTTGCCATATACCACTATTGTTGTGACCTGATCATTGCAATCACAAGTTTTTCTCCAGCCCCCTTTAATTCGAGACAAGTGTATCATTAGGGCTATATCATTCCGCATGCATGCATGCACGCACGCACGAGTGTTCTCCCTCAGGAAAAGTGCCGAAAAGAAACGGGAGAACATCTTTCTTGATATGTTCTCAAACAAAATCTCTCGTTTTTTGTGGCTTGGATGTCGGAGTACACAAAAGGAAGTAAATGTGATGCACAAATTAGGTCGATTGAGGCAATTTTAGACCACTTTAGGCTTCCCATGAGCAGCGTACGAACACTATGTTAAGAGGTTTGTTCACAAGTCGGACGAACGTGGCTAGCTTCAGACTCTCAGTGTGAGTGTGCGTGCGTGCGTCAGTCATTGGGGCAATCATATCTGGGCGTATATGCTACCATATAGCTTCTCAAGTCATATAAAAACATGCACATTATTTAGTTTAATGGGATAAGTAACCATATAGGTGGTCTAGAGTTGAACATCCAACTTTGCAAAATAAGTCTCGGGGCGGGCGGGTATAAAAAGCTTAAATTTCACCATTCTAATGTCTACGACCATATCACGTTGAATATACCGGTTCTCGTCCGATCACCGAAGTCAAGCAGCGTCGAGCCTAGTCAGTACTTGGATGGGTGACCGCCTGGGAATACTAGGTGCCGTAGACTTTTTCATTTTTCCTCACCCACAACTCCGCACCCTTTCTTTCTTTATTTCTTTTTCACTATTCTTTTATCCTGTCATTGTTATGAAAAGTCCCTCCCCCCCCCCCCCCTCACCACCACCGTTGAAGACATTGACTTGCCATATACCACTATTGTTGTGACCTGATCATTGCAATCACAAGTTTTTCTCCAGCCCCCTTTAATTCGAGACAAGTGTATCATTAGGGCTATATCATTCCGCATGCATGCACGCACGCACGCACGAGTGTTCTCCCTCAGGAAAAGTGCCGAAAAGAAACGGGAGAACATCTTTCTTGATATGTTCTCAAACAAAATCTCTCGTTTTTTGTGGCTTGGATGTCGGAGTACACAAAAGGAAGTAAATGTGATGCACAAATTAGGTCGATTGAGGCAATTTTAGACCACTTTAGGCTTCCCATGAGCAGCGTACGAACACTATGTTAAGAGGTTTGTTCACAAGTCGGACGAACGTGGCTAGCTTCAGACTCTCAGTGTGAGTGTGCGTGCGTGCGTCAGTCATTGGGGCAATCATATCCGGGCGTATATGCTACCATATAGCTTCTCAAGTCATATAAAAACATGCACATTATTTAGTTTAATGGGATAAGTAACCATATAGGTGGTCTAGAGTTGAACATCCAACTTTGCAAAATAAGTCTCGGGGCGGGCGGGTATAAAAAGCTTAAATTTCACCATTCTAATGTCTACGACCATATCACGTTGAATATACCGGTTCTCGTCCGATCACCGAAGTCAAGCAGCGTCGAGCCTAGTCAGTACTTGGATGGGTGACCGCCTGGGAATACTAGGTGCCGTAGACTTTTTCATTTTTCCTCACCCACAACTCCGCACCCTTTCTTTCTTTATTTCTTTTTCACTATTCTTTTATCCTGTCATTGTTATGAAAAGTCCCTCCCCCCCCCCCTCACCACCACCGTTGAAGACATTGACTTGCCATATACCACTATTGTTGTGACCTGATCATTGCAATCACAAGTTTTTCTCCAGCCCCCTTTAATTCGAGACAAGTGTATCATTAGGGCTATATCATTCCGCATGCATGCATGCACGCACGCACGAGTGTTCTCCCTCAGGAAAAGTGCCGAAAAGAAACGGGAGAACATCTTTCTTGATATGTTCTCAAACAAAATCTCTCGTTTTTTGTGGCTTGGATGTCGGAGTACACAAAAGGAAGTAAATGTGATGCACAAATTAGGTCGATTGAGGCAATTTTAGACCACTTTAGGCTTCCCATGAGCAGCGTACGAACACTATGTTAAGAGGTTTGTTCACAAGTCGGACGAACGTGGCTAGCTTCAGACTCTCAGTGTGAGTGTGCGTGCGTGCGTCAGTCATTGGGGCAATCATATCTGGGCGTATATGCTACCATATAGCTTCTCAAGTCATATAAAAACATGCACATTATTTAGTTTAATGGGATAAGTAACCATATAGGTGGTCTAGAGTTGAACATCCAACTTTGCAAAATAAGTCTCGGGGCGGGCGGGTATAAAAAGCTTAAATTTCACCATTCTAATGTCTACGACCATATCACGTTGAATATACCGGTTCTCGTCCGATCACCGAAGTCAAGCAGCGTCGAGCCTAGTCAGTACTTGGATGGGTGACCGCCTGGGAATACTAGGTGCCGTAGACTTTTTCATTTTTCCTCACCCACAACTCCGCACCCTTTCTTTCTTTATTTCTTTTTCACTATTCTTTTATCCTGTCATTGTTATGAAAAGTCCCTCCCCCCCCCCTCACCACCACCGTTGAAGACATTGACTTGCCATATACCACTATTGTTGTGACCTGATCATTGCAATCACAAGTTTTTCTCCAGCCCCCTTTAATTCGAGACAAGTGTATCATTAGGGCTATATCATTCCGCATGCATGCACGCACGCACGAGTGTTCTCCCTCAGGAAAAGTGCCGAAAAGAAACGGGAGAACATCTTTCTTGATATGTTCTCAAACAAAATCTCTCGTTTTTTGTGGCTTGGATGTCGGAGTACACAAAAGGAAGTAAATGTGATGCACAAATTAGGTCGATTGAGGCAATTTTAGACCACTTTAGGCTTCCCATGAGCAGCGTACGAACACTATGTTAAGAGGTTTGTTCACAAGTCGGACGAACGTGGCTAGCTTCAGACTCTCAGTGTGAGTGTGCGTGCGTGCGTCAGTCATTGGGGCAATCATATCCGGGCGTATATGCTACCATATAGCTTCTCAAGTCATATAAAAACATGCACATTATTTAGTTTAATGGGATAAGTAACCATATAGGTGGTCTAGAGTTGAACATCCAACTTTGCAAAATAAGTCTCGGGGCGGGCGGGTATAAAAAGCTTAAATTTCACCATTCTAATGTCTACGACCATATCACGTTGAATATACCGGTTCTCGTCCGATCACCGAAGTCAAGCAGCGTCGAGCCTAGTCAGTACTTGGATGGGTGACCGCCTGGGAATACTAGGTGCCGTAGACTTTTTCATTTTTCCTCACCCACAACTCCGCACCCTTTCTTTCTTTATTTCTTTTTCACTATTCTTTTATCCTGTCATTGTTATGAAAAGTCCCTCCCCCCCCCCCCCTCACCACCACCGTTGAAGACATTGACTTGCCATATACCACTATTGTTGTGACCTGATCATTGCAATCACAAGTTTTTCTCCAGCCCCCTTTAATTCGAGACAAGTGTATCATTAGGGCTATATCATTCCGCATGCATGCATGCACGCACGCACGAGTGTTCTCCCTCAGGAAAAGTGCCGAAAAGAAACGGGAGAACATCTTTCTTGATATGTTCTCAAACAAAATCTCTCGTTTTTTGTGGCTTGGATGTCGGAGTACACAAAAGGAAGTAAATGTGATGCACAAATTAGGTCGATTGAGGCAATTTTAGACCACTTTAGGCTTCCCATGAGCAGCGTACGAACACTATGTTAAGAGGTTTGTTCACAAGTCGGACGAACGTGGCTAGCTTCAGACTCTCAGTGTGAGTGTGCGTGCGTGCGTCAGTCATTGGGGCAATCATATCCGGGCGTATATGCTACCATATAGCTTCTCAAGTCATATAAAAACATGCACATTATTTAGTTTAATGGGATAAGTAACCATATAGGTGGTCTAGAGTTGAACATCCAACTTTGCAAAATAAGTCTCGGGGCGGGCGGGTATAAAAAGCTTAAATTTCACCATTCTAATGTCTACGACCATATCACGTTGAATATACCGGTTCTCGTCCGATCACCGAAGTCAAGCAGCGTCGAGCCTAGTCAGTACTTGGATGGGTGACCGCCTGGGAATACTAGGTGCCGTAGACTTTTTCATTTTTCCTCACCCACAACTCCGCACCCTTTCTTTCTTTATTTCTTTTTCACTATTCTTTTATCCTGTCATTGTTATGAAAAGTCCCTCCCCCCCCCCTCACCACCACCGTTGAAGACATTGACTTGCCATATACCACTATTGTTGTGACCTGATCATTGCAATCACAAGTTTTTCTCCAGCCCCCTTTAATTCGAGACAAGTGTATCATTAGGGCTATATCATTCCGCATGCATGCATGCACGCACGCACGAGTGTTCTCCCTCAGGAAAAGTGCCGAAAAGAAACGGGAGAACATCTTTCTTGATATGTTCTCAAACAAAATCTCTCGTTTTTTGTGGCTTGGATGTCGGAGTACACAAAAGGAAGTAAATGTGATGCACAAATTAGGTCGATTGAGGCAATTTTAGACCACTTTAGGCTTCCCATGAGCAGCGTACGAACACTATGTTAAGAGGTTTGTTCACAAGTCGGACGAACGTGGCTAGCTTCAGACTCTCAGTGTGAGTGTGCGTGCGTGCGTCAGTCATTGGGGCAATCATATCCGGGCGTATATGCTACCATATAGCTTCTCAAGTCATATAAAAACATGCACATTATTTAGTTTAATGGGATAAGTAACCATATAGGTGGTCTAGAGTTGAACATCCAACTTTGCAAAATAAGTCTCGGGGCGGGCGGGTATAAAAAGCTTAAATTTCACCATTCTAATGTCTACGACCATATCACGTTGAATATACCGGTTCTCGTCCGATCACCGAAGTCAAGCAGCGTCGAGCCTAGTCAGTACTTGGATGGGTGACCGCCTGGGAATACTAGGTGCCGTAGACTTTTTCATTTTTCCTCACCCACAACTCCGCACCCTTTCTTTCTTTATTTCTTTTTCACTATTCTTTTATCCTGTCATTGTTATGAAAAGTCCCTCCCCCCCCCCTCACCACCACCGTTGAAGACATTGACTTGCCATATACCACTATTGTTGTGACCTGATCATTGCAATCACAAGTTTTTCTCCAGCCCCCTTTAATTCGAGACAAGTGTATCATTAGGGCTATATCATTCCGCATGCATGCATGCACGCACGCACGAGTGTTCTCCCTCAGGAAAAGTGCCGAAAAGAAACGGGAGAACATCTTTCTTGATATGTTCTCAAACAAAATCTCTCGTTTTTTGTGGCTTGGATGTCGGAGTACACAAAAGGAAGTAAATGTGATGCACAAATTAGGTCGATTGAGGCAATTTTAGACCACTTTAGGCTTCCCATGAGCAGCGTACGAACACTATGTTAAGAGGTTTGTTCACAAGTCGGACGAACGTGGCTAGCTTCAGACTCTCAGTGTGAGTGTGCGTGCGTGCGTCAGTCATTGGGGCAATCATATCCGGGCGTATATGCTACCATATAGCTTCTCAAGTCATATAAAAACATGCACATTATTTAGTTTAATGGGATAAGTAACCATATAGGTGGTCTAGAGTTGAACATCCAACTTTGCAAAATAAGTCTCGGGGCGGGCGGGTATAAAAAGCTTAAATTTCACCATTCTAATGTCTACGACCATATCACGTTGAATATACCGGTTCTCGTCCGATCACCGAAGTCAAGCAGCGTCGAGCCTAGTCAGTACTTGGATGGGTGACCGCCTGGGAATACTAGGTGCCGTAGACTTTTTCATTTTTCCTCACCCACAACTCCGCACCCTTTCTTTCTTTATTTCTTTTTCACTATTCTTTTATCCTGTCATTGTTATGAAAAGTCCCTCCCCCCCCCCTCACCACCACCGTTGAAGACATTGACTTGCCATATACCACTATTGTTGTGACCTGATCATTGCAATCACAAGTTTTTCTCCAGCCCCCTTTAATTCGAGACAAGTGTATCATTAGGGCTATATCATTCCGCATGCATGCATGCACGCACGCACGAGTGTTCTCCCTCAGGAAAAGTGCCGAAAAGAAACGGGAGAACATCTTTCTTGATATGTTCTCAAACAAAATCTCTCGTTTTTTGTGGCTTGGATGTCGGAGTACACAAAAGGAAGTAAATGTGATGCACAAATTAGGTCGATTGAGGCAATTTTAGACCACTTTAGGCTTCCCATGAGCAGCGTACGAACACTATGTTAAGAGGTTTGTTCACAAGTCGGACGAACGTGGCTAGCTTC
This sequence comes from Apostichopus japonicus, assembly GCF_037975245.1. Lineage (NCBI taxonomy): Eukaryota > Metazoa > Echinodermata > Holothuroidea > Aspidochirotida > Stichopodidae > Apostichopus > Apostichopus japonicus. Next base: position 38,408,396 of record NC_092568.1, read on the forward strand.
AGACTCTCAGTGTGAGTGTGCGTGCGTGCGTCAGTCATTGGGGCAATCATATCCGGGCGTATATGCTACCATATAGCTTCTCAAGTCATATAAAAACATGCACATTATTTAGTTTAATGGGATAAGTAACCATATAGGTGGTCTAGAGTTGAACATCCAACTTTGCAAAATAAGTCTCGGGGCGGGCGGGTATAAAAAGCTTAAATTTCACCATTCTAATGTCTACGACCATATCACGTTGAATATACCGGTTCTCGTCCGATCACCGAAGTCAAGCAGCGTCGAGCCTAGTCAGTACTTGGATGGGTGACCGCCTGGGAATACTAGGTGCCGTAGACTTTTTCATTTTTCCTCACCCACAACTCCGCACCCTTTCTTTCTTTATTTCTTTTTCACTATTCTTTTATCCTGTCATTGTTATGAAAAGTCCCTCCCCCCCCCCTCACCACCACCGTTGAAGACATTGACTTGCCATATACCACTATTGTTGTGACCTGATCATTGCAATCACAAGTTTTTCTCCAGCCCCCTTTAATTCGAGACAAGTGTATCATTAGGGCTATATCATTCCGCATGCATGCACGCACGCACGCACGAGTGTTCTCCCTCAGGAAAAGTGCCGAAAAGAAACGGGAGAACATCTTTCTTGATATGTTCTCAAACAAAATCTCTCGTTTTTTGTGGCTTGGATGTCGGAGTACACAAAAGGAAGTAAATGTGATGCACAAATTAGGTCGATTGAGGCAATTTTAGACCACTTTAGGCTTCCCATGAGCAGCGTACGAACACTATGTTAAGAGGTTTGTTCACAAGTCGGACGAACGTGGCTAGCTTCAGACTCTCAGTGTGAGTGTGCGTGCGTGCGTCAGTCATTGGGGCAATCATATCCGGGCGTATATGCTACCATATAGCTTCTCAAGTCATATAAAAACATGCACATTATTTAGTTTAATGGGATAAGTAACCATATAGGTGGTCTAGAGTTGAACATCCAACTTTGCAAAATAAGTCTCGGGGCGGGCGGGTATAAAAAGCTTAAATTTCACCATTCTAATGTCTACGACCATATCACGTTGAATATACCGGTTCTCGTCCGATCACCGAAGTCAAGCAGCGTCGAGCCTAGTCAGTACTTGGATGGGTGACCGCCTGGGAATACTAGGTGCCGTAGACTTTTTCATTTTTCCTCACCCACAACTCCGCACCCTTTCTTTCTTTATTTCTTTTTCACTATTCTTTTATCCTGTCATTGTTATGAAAAGTCCCTCCCCCCCCCCTCACCACCACCGTTGAAGACATTGACTTGCCATATACCACTATTGTTGTGACCTGATCATTGCAATCACAAGTTTTTCTCCAGCCCCCTTTAATTCGAGACAAGTGTATCATTAGGGCTATATCATTCCGCATGCATGCATGCACGCACGCACGAGTGTTCTCCCTCAGGAAAAGTGCCGAAAAGAAACGGGAGAACATCTTTCTTGATATGTTCTCAAACAAAATCTCTCGTTTTTTGTGGCTTGGATGTCGGAGTACACAAAAGGAAGTAAATGTGATGCACAAATTAGGTCGATTGAGGCAATTTTAGACCACTTTAGGCTTCCCATGAGCAGCGTACGAACACTATGTTAAGAGGTTTGTTCACAAGTCGGACGAACGTGGCTAGCTTCAGACTCTCAGTGTGAGTGTGCGTGCGTGCGTCAGTCATTGGGGCAATCATATCCGGGCGTATATGCTACCATATAGCTTCTCAAGTCATATAAAAACATGCACATTATTTAGTTTAATGGGATAAGTAACCATATAGGTGGTCTAGAGTTGAACATCCAACTTTGCAAAATAAGTCTCGGGGCGGGCGGGTATAAAAAGCTTAAATTTCACCATTCTAATGTCTACGACCATATCACGTTGAATATACCGGTTCTCGTCCGATCACCGAAGTCAAGCAGCGTCGAGCCTAGTCAGTACTTGGATGGGTGACCGCCTGGGAATACTAGGTGCCGTAGACTTTTTCATTTTTCCTCACCCACAACTCCGCACCCTTTCTTTCTTTATTTCTTTTTCACTATTCTTTTATCCTGTCATTGTTATGAAAAGTCCCTCCCCCCCCCCCCTCACCACCACCGTTGAAGACATTGACTTGCCATATACCACTATTGTTGTGACCTGATCATTGCAATCACAAGTTTTTCTCCAGCCCCCTTTAATTCGAGACAAGTGTATCATTAGGGCTATATCATTCCGCATGCATGCATGCACGCACGCACGAGTGTTCTCCCTCAGGAAAAGTGCCGAAAAGAAACGGGAGAACATCTTTCTTGATATGTTCTCAAACAAAATCTCTCGTTTTTTGTGGCTTGGATGTCGGAGTACACAAAAGGAAGTAAATGTGATGCACAAATTAGGTCGATTGAGGCAATTTTAGACCACTTTAGGCTTCCCATGAGCAGCGTACGAACACTATGTTAAGAGGTTTGTTCACAAGTCGGACGAACGTGGCTAGCTTCAGACTCTCAGTGTGAGTGTGCGTGCGTGCGTCAGTCATTGGGGCAATCATATCCGGGCGTATATGCTACCATATAGCTTCTCAAGTCATATAAAAACATGCACATTATTTAGTTTAATGGGATAAGTAACCATATAGGTGGTCTAGAGTTGAACATCCAACTTTGCAAAATAAGTCTCGGGGCGGGCGGGTATAAAAAGCTTAAATTTCACCATTCTAATGTCTACGACCATATCACGTTGAATATACCGGTTCTCGTCCGATCACCGAAGTCAAGCAGCGTCGAGCCTAGTCAGTACTTGGATGGGTGACCGCCTGGGAATACTAGGTGCCGTAGACTTTTTCATTTTTCCTCACCCACAACTCCGCACCCTTTCTTTCTTTATTTCTTTTTCACTATTCTTTTATCCTGTCATTGTTATGAAAAGTCCCTCCCCCCCCCCTCACCACCACCGTTGAAGACATTGACTTGCCATATACCACTATTGTTGTGACCTGATCATTGCAATCACAAGTTTTTCTCCAGCCCCCTTTAATTCGAGACAAGTGTATCATTAGGGCTATATCATTCCGCATGCATGCATGCACGCACGCACGAGTGTTCTCCCTCAGGAAAAGTGCCGAAAAGAAACGGGAGAACATCTTTCTTGATATGTTCTCAAACAAAATCTCTCGTTTTTTGTGGCTTGGATGTCGGAGTACACAAAAGGAAGTAAATGTGATGCACAAATTAGGTCGATTGAGGCAATTTTAGACCACTTTAGGCTTCCCATGAGCAGCGTACGAACACTATGTTAAGAGGTTTGTTCACAAGTCGGACGAACGTGGCTAGCTTCAGACTCTCAGTGTGAGTGTGCGTGCGTGCGTCAGTCATTGGGGCAATCATATCCGGGCGTATATGCTACCATATAGCTTCTCAAGTCATATAAAAACATGCACATTATTTAGTTTAATGGGATAAGTAACCATATAGGTGGTCTAGAGTTGAACATCCAACTTTGCAAAATAAGTCTCGGGGCGGGCGGGTATAAAAAGCTTAAATTTCACCATTCTAATGTCTACGACCATATCACGTTGAATATACCGGTTCTCGTCCGATCACCGAAGTCAAGCAGCGTCGAGCCTAGTCAGTACTTGGATGGGTGACCGCCTGGGAATACTAGGTGCCGTAGACTTTTTCATTTTTCCTCACCCACAACTCCGCACCCTTTCTTTCTTTATTTCTTTTTCACTATTCTTTTATCCTGTCATTGTTATGAAAAGTCCCTCCCCCCCCCCCCTCACCACCACCGTTGAAGACATTGACTTGCCATATACCACTATTGTTGTGACCTGATCATTGCAATCACAAGTTTTTCTCCAGCCCCCTTTAATTCGAGACAAGTGTATCATTAGGGCTATATCATTCCGCATGCATGCACGCACGCACGAGTGTTCTCCCTCAGGAAAAGTGCCGAAAAGAAACGGGAGAACATCTTTCTTGATATGTTCTCAAACAAAATCTCTCGTTTTTTGTGGCTTGGATGTCGGAGTACACAAAAGGAAGTAAATGTGATGCACAAATTAGGTCGATTGAGGCAATTTTAGACCACTTTAGGCTTCCCATGAGCAGCGTACGAACACTATGTTAAGAGGTTTGTTCACAAGTCGGACGAACGTGGCTAGCTTCAGACTCTCAGTGTGAGTGTGCGTGCGTGCGTCAGTCATTGGGGCAATCATATCCGGGCGTATATGCTACCATATAGCTTCTCAAGTCATATAAAAACATGCACATTATTTAGTTTAATGGGATAAGTAACCATATAGGTGGTCTAGAGTTGAACATCCAACTTTGCAAAATAAGTCTCGGGGCGGGCGGGTATAAAAAGCTTAAATTTCACCATTCTAATGTCTACGACCATATCACGTTGAATATACCGGTTCTCGTCCGATCACCGAAGTCAAGCAGCGTCGAGCCTAGTCAGTACTTGGATGGGTGACCGCCTGGGAATACTAGGTGCCGTAGACTTTTTCATTTTTCCTCACCCACAACTCCGCACCCTTTCTTTCTTTATTTCTTTTTCACTATTCTTTTATCCTGTCATTGTTATGAAAAGTCCCTCCCCCCCCCCCTCACCACCACCGTTGAAGACATTGACTTGCCATATACCACTATTGTTGTGACCTGATCATTGCAATCACAAGTTTTTCTCCAGCCCCCTTTAATTCGAGACAAGTGTATCATTAGGGCTATATCATTCCGCATGCATGCATGCACGCACGCACGAGTGTTCTCCCTCAGGAAAAGTGCCGAAAAGAAACGGGAGAACATCTTTCTTGATATGTTCTCAAACAAAATCTCTCGTTTTTTGTGGCTTGGATGTCGGAGTACACAAAAGGAAGTAAATGTGATGCACAAATTAGGTCGATTGAGGCAATTTTAGACCACTTTAGGCTTCCCATGAGCAGCGTACGAACACTATGTTAAGAGGTTTGTTCACAAGTCGGACGAACGTGGCTAGCTTCAGACTCTCAGTGTGAGTGTGCGTGCGTGCGTCAGTCATTGGGGCAATCATATCCGGGCGTATATGCTACCATATAGCTTCTCAAGTCATATAAAAACATGCACATTATTTAGTTTAATGGGATAAGTAACCATATAGGTGGTCTAGAGTTGAACATCCAACTTTGCAAAATAAGTCTCGGGGCGGGCGGGTATAAAAAGCTTAAATTTCACCATTCTAATGTCTACGACCATATCACGTTGAATATACCGGTTCTCGTCCGATCACCGAAGTCAAGCAGCGTCGAGCCTAGTCAGTACTTGGATGGGTGACCGCCTGGGAATACTAGGTGCCGTAGACTTTTTCATTTTTCCTCACCCACAACTCCGCACCCTTTCTTTCTTTATTTCTTTTTCACTATTCTTTTATCCTGTCATTGTTATGAAAAGTCCCTCCCCCCCCCCCTCACCACCACCGTTGAAGACATTGACTTGCCATATACCACTATTGTTGTGACCTGATCATTGCAATCACAAGTTTTTCTCCAGCCCCCTTTAATTCGAGACAAGTGTATCATTAGGGCTATATCATTCCGCATGCATGCACGCACGCACGAGTGTTCTCCCTCAGGAAAAGTGCCGAAAAGAAACGGGAGAACATCTTTCTTGATATGTTCTCAAACAAAATCTCTCGTTTTTTGTGGCTTGGATGTCGGAGTACACAAAAGGAAGTAAATGTGATGCACAAATTAGGTCGATTGAGGCAATTTTAGACCACTTTAGGCTTCCCATGAGCAGCGTACGAACACTATGTTAAGAGGTTTGTTCACAAGTCGGACGAACGTGGCTAGCTTCAGACTCTCAGTGTGAGTGTGCGTGCGTGCGTCAGTCATTGGGGCAATCATATCCGGGCGTATATGCTACCATATAGCTTCTCAAGTCATATAAAAACATGCACATTATTTAGTTTAATGGGATAAGTAACCATATAGGTGGTCTAGAGTTGAACATCCAACTTTGCAAAATAAGTCTCGGGGCGGGCGGGTATAAAAAGCTTAAATTTCACCATTCTAATGTCTACGACCATATCACGTTGAATATACCGGTTCTCGTCCGATCACCGAAGTCAAGCAGCGTCGAGCCTAGTCAGTACTTGGATGGGTGACCGCCTGGGAATACTAGGTGCCGTAGACTTTTTCATTTTTCCTCACCCACAACTCCGCACCCTTTCTTTCTTTATTTCTTTTTCACTATTCTTTTATCCTGTCATTGTTATGAAAAGTCCCTCCCCCCCCCCCTCACCACCACCGTTGAAGACATTGACTTGCCATATACCACTATTGTTGTGACCTGATCATTGCAATCACAAGTTTTTCTCCAGCCCCCTTTAATTCGAGACAAGTGTATCATTAGGGCTATATCATTCCGCATGCATGCACGCACGCACGCACGAGTGTTCTCCCTCAGGAAAAGTGCCGAAAAGAAACGGGAGAACATCTTTCTTGATATGTTCTCAAACAAAATCTCTCGTTTTTTGTGGCTTGGATGTCGGAGTACACAAAAGGAAGTAAATGTGATGCACAAATTAGGTCGATTGAGGCAATTTTAGACCACTTTAGGCTTCCCATGAGCAGCGTACGAACACTATGTTAAGAGGTTTGTTCACAAGTCGGACGAACGTGGCTAGCTTCAGACTCTCAGTGTGAGTGTGCGTGCGTGCGTCAGTCATTGGGGCAATCATATCCGGGCGTATATGCTACCATATAGCTTCTCAAGTCATATAAAAACATGCACATTATTTAGTTTAATGGGATAAGTAACCATATAGGTGGTCTAGAGTTGAACATCCAACTTTGCAAAATAAGTCTCGGGGCGGGCGGGTATAAAAAGCTTAAATTTCACCATTCTAATGTCTACGACCATATCACGTTGAATATACCGGTTCTCGTCCGATCACCGAAGTCAAGCAGCGTCGAGCCTAGTCAGTACTTGGATGGGTGACCGCCTGGGAATACTAGGTGCCGTAGACTTTTTCATTTTTCCTCACCCACAACTCCGCACCCTTTCTTTCTTTATTTCTTTTTCACTATTCTTTTATCCTGTCATTGTTATGAAAAGTCCCTCCCCCCCCCCTCACCACCACCGTTGAAGACATTGACTTGCCATATACCACTATTGTTGTGACCTGATCATTGCAATCACAAGTTTTTCTCCAGCCCCCTTTAATTCGAGACAAGTGTATCATTAGGGCTATATCATTCCGCATGCATGCATGCACGCACGCACGAGTGTTCTCCCTCAGGAAAAGTGCCGAAAAGAAACGGGAGAACATCTTTCTTGATATGTTCTCAAACAAAATCTCTCGTTTTTTGTGGCTTGGATGTCGGAGTACACAAAAGGAAGTAAATGTGATGCACAAATTAGGTCGATTGAGGCAATTTTAGACCACTTTAGGCTTCCCATGAGCAGCGTACGAACACTATGTTAAGAGGTTTGTTCACAAGTCGGACGAACGTGGCTAGCTTCAGACTCTCAGTGTGAGTGTGCGTGCGTGCGTCAGTCATTGGGGCAATCATATCCGGGCGTATATGCTACCATATAGCTTCTCAAGTCATATAAAAACATGCACATTATTTAGTTTAATGGGATAAGTAACCATATAGGTGGTCTAGAGTTGAACATCCAACTTTGCAAAATAAGTCTCGGGGCGGGCGGGTATAAAAAGCTTAAATTTCACCATTCTAATGTCTACGACCATATCACGTTGAATATACCGGTTCTCGTCCGATCACCGAAGTCAAGCAGCGTCGAGCCTAGTCAGTACTTGGATGGGTGACCGCCTGGGAATACTAGGTGCCGTAGACTTTTTCATTTTTCCTCACCCACAACTCCGCACCCTTTCTTTCTTTATTTCTTTTTCACTATTCTTTTATCCTGTCATTGTTATGAAAAGTCCCTCCCCCCCCCCTCACCACCACCGTTGAAGACATTGACTTGCCATATACCACTATTGTTGTGACCTGATCATTGCAATCACAAGTTTTTCTCCAGCCCCCTTTAATTCGAGACAAGTGTATCATTAGGGCTATATCATTCCGCATGCATGCATGCACGCACGCACGAGTGTTCTCCCTCAGGAAAAGTGCCGAAAAGAAACGGGAGAACATCTTTCTTGATATGTTCTCAAACAAAATCTCTCGTTTTTTGTGGCTTGGATGTCGGAGTACACAAAAGGAAGTAAATGTGATGCACAAATTAGGTCGATTGAGGCAATTTTAGACCACTTTAGGCTTCCCATGAGCAGCGTACGAACACTATGTTAAGAGGTTTGTTCACAAGTCGGAAGAGCTTCTAAGCTTCAGACTCTCAGTGTGAGTGTGCGTGCGTGCGTCAGTCATTGGGGCAATCATATCCGGGCGTATATGCTACCATATAGCTTCTCAAGTCATATAAAAACATGCACATTATTTAGTTTAATGGGATAAGTAACCATATAGGTGGTCTAGAGTTGAACATCCAACTTTGCAAAATAAGTCTCGGGGCGGGCGGGTATAAAAAGCTTAAATTCACCATTCTAATGTCTACGACCATATCACGTTGAATATACCGGTTCTCGTCCGATCACCGAAGTCAAGCAGCGTCGAGCCTAGTCAGTACTTGGATGGGTGACCGCCTGGGAATACTAGGTGCCGTAGACTTTTTCATTTTTCCTCACCCACAACTCCGCACCCTTTCTTTCTTTATTTCTTTTTCACTATTCTTTTATCCTGTCATTGTTATGAAAAGTCCCTCCCCCCCCCCCCTCACCACCACCGTTGAAGACATTGACTTGCCATATACCACTATTGTTGTGACCTGATCATTGCAATCACAAGTTTTTTCTCCAGCCCCCTTTAATTCGAGACAAGTGTATCATTAGGGCTATATCATTCCGCATGCATGCATGCACGCACGCACGAGTGTTCTCCCTCAGGAAAAGTGCCGAAAAGAAACGGGAGAACATCTTTCTTGATATGTTCTCAAACAAAATCTCTCGTTTTTTGTGGCTTGGATGTCGGAGTACACAAAAGGAAGTAAATGTGATGCACAAATTAGGTCGATTGAGGCAATTTTAGACCACTTTAGGCTTCCCATGAGCAGCGTACGAACACTATGTTAAGAGGTTTGTTCACAAGTCGGACGAACGTGGCTAGCTTCAGACTCTCAGTGTGAGTGTGCGTGCGTGCGTCAGTCATTGGGGCAATCATATCCGGGCGTATATGCTACCATATAGCTTCTCAAGTCATATAAAAACATGCACATTATTTAGTTTAATGGGATAAGTAACCATATAGGTGTCTAGAGTTGAACATCCAACTTTGCAAAATAAGTCTCGGGGCGGGCGGGTATAAAAAGCTTAAATTTCACCATTCTAATGTCTACGACCATATCACGTTGAATATACCGGTTCTCGTCCGATCACCGAAGTCAAGCAGCGTCGAGCCTAGTCAGTACTTGGATGGGTGACCGCCTGGGAATACTAGGTGCCGTAGACTTTTTCATTTTTCCTCACCCACAACTCCGCACCCTTTCTTTCTTTATTTCTTTTTCACTATTCTTTTATCCTGTCATTGTTATGAAAAGTCCCTCCCCCCCCCTCACCACCACCGTTGAAGACATTGACTTGCCATATACCACTATTGTTGTGACCTGATCATTGCAATCACAAGTTTTTCTCCAGCCCCCTTTAATTCGAGACAAGTGTATCATTAGGGCTATATCATTCCGCATGCATGCATGCACGCACGCACGAGTGTTCTCCCTCAGGAAAAGTGCCGAAAAGAAACGGGAGAACATCTTTCTTGAATATGTTCTCAAACAAAATCTCTCGTTTTTTGTGGCTTGGATGTCGGAGTACACAAAAGGAAGTAAATGTGATGCACAAATTAGGTCGATTGAGGCAATTTTAGACCACTTTAGGCTTCCCATGAGCAGCGTACGAACACTATGTTAAGAGGTTTGTTCACAAGTCGGACGAACGTGGCTAGCTTCAGACTCTCAGTGTGAGTGTGCGTGCGTGCGTCAGTCATTGGGGCAATCATATCCGGGCGTATATGCTACCATATAGCTTCTCAAGTCATATAAAAACATGCACATTATTTAGTTTAATGGGATAAGTAACCATATAGGTCGTCTAGAGTTGAACATCCAACTTTGCAAAATAAGTCTCGGGGCGGGCGGGTATAAAAAGCTTAAATTTCACCATGCTAATGTCTACGACCATATCACGTTGAATATACCGGTTCTCGTCCGATCACCGAAGTCAAGCAGCGTCGAGCCTAGTCAGTACTTGGATGGGTGACCGCCTGGGAATACTAGGTGCCGTAGACTTTTTCATTTTTCCTCACCCACAACTCCGCACCCTTTCTTTCTTTATTTCTTTTTCACTATTCTTTTATCCTGTCATTGTTATGAAAGTCCCTCCCCCCCCCCTCACCACCACCGTGAAGACATTGACTTGCCATATACCACTATTGTTGTGACCTGATCATTGCAATCACAAGTTTTTCTCCAGCCCCCTTTAATTCGAGACAAGTGTATCATTAGGGCTATATCATTCCGCATGCATGCATGCACGCACGCACGAGTGTTCTCCCTCAGGAAAAGTGCCGAAAAGAACGGGAGAACATCTTTCTTGATATGTTCTCAAACAAAATCTCTCGTTTTTTGTGGCTTGGATGTCGGAAGTACACAAAAGGAAGTAAATGTGATGCACAAATTAGGTCGATTGAGGCAATTTTAGACCACTTTAGGCTTCCCATGAGCAGCGTACGAACACTATGTTAAGAGGTTTGTTCACAAGTCGGACGAACGTGGCTAGCTTCAGACTCTCAGTGTGAGTGTGCGTGCGTGCGTCAGTCATTGGGGCAATCATATCCGGGCGTATATGCTACCATATAGCTTCTCAAGTCATATAAAAACATGCACATTATTAGTTTAATGGGATAAGTAACCATATAGGTGGTCTAGAGTTGAACATCCAACTTTGCAAAATAAGTCTCGGGGCGGGCGGGTATAAAAAGCTTAAATTTCACCATTCTAATGTCTACGACCATATCACGTTGAATATACCGGTTCTCGTCCGATCACCGAAGTCAAGCAGCGTCGAGCCTAGTCAGTACTTGGATGGGTGACCGCCTGGAATACTACTAGTTGCCGTAGACTTTTTCATTTTTCCTCACCCACAACTCCGCACCCTTTCTTTCTTTATTTCTTTTTCACTATTCTTTTATCCTGTCATTGTTATGAAAAGTCCCTCCCCCCCCCCCTCACCACCACCGTTGAAGACATTGACTTGCCATATACCACTATTGTTGTGACCTGATCATTGCAATCACAAGTTTTTCTCCAGCCCCCTTTAATTCGAGACAAGTGTATCATTAGGGCTATATCATTCCGCATGCATGCATGCACGCACGCACGAGTGTTCTCCCTCAGGAAAAGTGCCGAAAAGAAACGGGAGAACATCTTTCTTGATATGTTCTCAAACAAAATCTCTCGTTTTTTGTGGCTTGGATGTCGGAGTACACAAAAGGAAGTAAATGTGATGCACAAATTAGGTCGATTGAGGCAATTTTTAGACCACTTTAGGCTTCCCATGAGCAGCGTACGAACACTAGTTAAGAGGTTTGTTCACAAGTCGGACGAAACGTGGCTAGCTTCAGACTCTCAGTGTGAGTGTGCGTGCGTGCGTCAGTCATTGGGGCAATCATATCCGGGCGTATATGCTACCATATAGCTTCTCAAGTCATATAAAAACATGCACATTATTTAGTTTAATGGGATAAGTAACCATATAGGTCGTCTAGAGTTGAACATCCAACTTTGCAAAATAAGTCTCGGGGCGGGCGGGTATAAAAAGCTTAAATTTCACCATTCTAATGTCTACGACCATATCACGTTGAATATACCGGTTCTCGTCCGATCACCGAAGTCAAGCAGCGTCGAGCCTAGTCAGTACTTGGATGGGTGACCGCCTGGGAATACTAGGTGCCGTAGACTTTTTCATTTTTCCTCACCCACAACTCTCTTTTTCACTATTCTTTTATCCTGTCATTGTTATGAAAAGTCCTCCCCCCCCCCCCCTCACCACCACCGTTGAAGACATTGACTTGCCATATACCACTATTGTTGTGACCTGATCATTGCAATCACAAGTTTTTCTCCAGCCCCCTTTAATTCGAGACAAGTGTATCATTAGGGCTATATCATTCCGCATGCATGCATGCACGCACGCACGAGTGTTCTCCCTCAGGAAAAGTGCCCGAAAAGAAACGGGAGAACATCTTTCTTGATATGTTCTCAAACAAAATCTCTCGTTTTTTGTGGCTTGGATGTCGGAGTACACAAAAGGAAGTAAATGTGATGCACAAATTAGGTCGATTGAGGGCAATTTTAGACCACTTTAGGCTTCCCATGAGCAGCGTACGAACACTATGTTAAGAGGTTTGTTCACAAGTCGGACGAACGTGGCTAGCTTCAGACTCTCAGTGTGAGTGTGCGTGCGTGCGTCAGTCATTGGGGCAATCATATCCGGGCGTATATGCTACCATATAGCTTCTCAAGTCATATAAAAAACATGCACATTATTTAGTTTAATGGGATAAGTAACCATATAGGTGGTCTAGAGTTGAACATCCAACTTTGCAAATTAAGTCTCGGGGGCGGGCGGGTATAAAAAGCTTAAATTTCACCATTCTAATGTCTACGACCATATCACGTTGAATATACCGGTTCTCGTCCGATCACCGAAGTCAAGCAGCGTCGAGCCATAGTCAGTACTTGGATGGGTGACCGCCTGGGAATACTAGGTGCCGTAGACTTTTTCATTTTTCCTCACCCACAACTCCGCACCCTTTCTTTCTTTATTTCTTTTTCACTATTCTTTTATCCTGTCATTGTTATGAAAAGTCCCTCCCCCCCCCCCTCACCACCACCGTTGAAGACATTGACTTGCCATATACCACTATTGTTGTGACCTGATCATTGCAATCACAAGTTTTTCTCCAGCCCCCTTTAATTCGAGACAAGTGTATCATTAGGGCTATATCATTCCGCATGCATGCATGCACGCACGCACGAGTGTTCTCCCTCAGGAAAAGTGCCGAAAAGAAACGGGAGAACATCTTTCTTGATATGTTCTCAAACAAAATCTCTCGTTTTTTGTGGCTTGGATGTCGGAGTACACAAAAGGAAGTAAATGTGATGCACAAATTAGGTCGATTGAGGCAATTTTAGACCACTTTAGGCTTCCCATGAGCAGCGTACGAACACTATGTTAAGAGGTTTGTTCACAAGTCGGACGAACGTGGCTAGCTTCAGACTCTCAGTGTGAGTGTGCGTGCGTGCGTCAGTCATTGGGGCAATCATATCCGGGCGTATATGCTACCATATAGCTTCTCAAGTCATATAAAAACATGCACATTATTTAGTTTAATGGGATAAGTAACCATATAGGTGGTCTAGAGTTGAACATCCAACTTTGCAAAATAAGTCTCGGGGCGGGCGGGTATAAAAAGCTTAAATTTCACCATTCTAATGTCTACGACCATATCACGTTGAATATACCGGTTCTCGTCCGATCACCGAAGTCAAGCAGCGTCGAGCCTAGTCAGTACTTGGATGGGTGACCGCCTGGGAATACTAGGTGCCGTAGACTTTTTCATTTTTCCTCACCCACAACTCCGCACCCTTTCTTTCTTTATTTCTTTTTCACTATTCTTTTATCCTGTCATTGTTATGAAAAGTCCCTCCCCCCCCCCCCTCACCACCACCGTTGAAGACATTGACTTGCCATATACCACTATTGTTGTGACCTGATCATTGCAATCACAAGTTTTTCTCCAGCCCCCTTTAATTCGAGACAAGTGTATCATTAGGGCTATATCATTCCGCATGCATGCATGCACGCACGCACGAGTGTTCTCCCTCAGGAAAAGTGCCGAAAAGAAACGGGAGAACATCTTTCTTGATATGTTCTCAAACAAAATCTCTCGTTTTTTGTGGCTTGGATGTCGGAGTACACAAAAGGAAGTAAATGTGATGCACAAATTAGGTCGATTGAGGCAATTTTAGACCACTTTAGGCTTCCCATGAGCAGCGTACGAACACTATGTTAAGAGGTTTGTTCACAAGTCGGACGAACGTGGCTAGCTTCAGACTCTCAGTGTGAGTGTGCGTGCGTGCGTCAGTCATTGGGGCAATCATATCCGGGCGTATATGCTACCATATAGCTTCTCAAGTCATATAAAAACATGCACATTATTTAGTTTAATGGGATAAGTAACCATATAGGTGGTCTAGAGTTGAACATCCAACTTTGCAAAATAAGTCTCGGGGCGGGCGGGTATAAAAAGCTTAAATTTCACCATTCTAATGTCTACGACCATATCACGTTGAATATACCGGTTCTCGTCCGATCACCGAAGTCAAGCAGCGTCGAGCCTAGTCAGTACTTGGATGGGTGACCGCCTGGGAATACTAGGTGCCGTAGACTTTTTCATTTTTCCTCACCCACAACTCCGCACCCTTTCTTTCTTTATTTCTTTTTCACTATTCTTTTATCCTGTCATTGTTATGAAAAGTCCCTCCCCCCCCCCCTCACCACCACCGTTGAAGACATTGACTTGCCATATACCACTATTGTTGTGACCTGATCATTGCAATCACAAGTTTTTCTCCAGCCCCCTTTAATTCGAGACAAGTGTATCATTAGGGCTATATCATTCCGCATGCATGCATGCACGCACGCACGAGTGTTCTCCCTCAGGAAAAGTGCCGAAAAGAAACGGGAGAACATCTTTCTTGATATGTTCTCAAACAAAATCTCTCGTTTTTTGTGGCTTGGATGTCGGAGTACACAAAAGGAAGTAAATGTGATGCACAAATTAGGTCGATTGAGGCAATTTTAGACCACTTTAGGCTTCCCATGAGCAGCGTACGAACACTATGTTAAGAGGTTTGTTCACAAGTCGGACGAACGTGGCTAGCTTCAGACTCTCAGTGTGAGTGTGCGTGCGTGCGTCAGTCATTGGGGCAATCATATCCGGGCGTATATGCTACCATATAGCTTCTCAAGTCATATAAAAACATGCACATTATTTAGTTTAATGGGATAAGTAACCATATAGGTGGTCTAGAGTTGAACATCCAACTTTGCAAAATAAGTCTCGGGGCGGGCGGGTATAAAAAGCTTAAATTTCACCATTCTAATGTCTACGACCATATCACGTTGAATATACCGGTTCTCGTCCGATCACCGAAGTCAAGCAGCGTCGAGCCTAGTCAGTACTTGGATGGGTGACCGCCTGGGAATACTAGGTGCCGTAGACTTTTTCATTTTTCCTCACCCACAACTCCGCACCCTTTCTTTCTTTATTTCTTTTTCACTATTCTTTTATCCTGTCATTGTTATGAAAAGTCCCTCCCCCCCCCCCCTCACCACCACCGTTGAAGACATTGACTTGCCATATACCACTATTGTTGTGACCTGATCATTGCAATCACAAGTTTTTCTCCAGCCCCCTTTAATTCGAGACAAGTGTATCATTAGGGCTATATCATTCCGCATGCATGCATGCACGCACGCACGAGTGTTCTCCCTCAGGAAAAGTGCCGAAAAGAAACGGGAGAACATCTTTCTTGATATGTTCTCAAACAAAATCTCTCGTTTTTTGTGGCTTGGATGTCGGAGTACACAAAAGGAAGTAAATGTGATGCACAAATTAGGTCGATTGAGGCAATTTTAGACCACTTTAGGCTTCCCATGAGCAGCGTACGAACACTATGTTAAGAGGTTTGTTCACAAGTCGGACGAACGTGGCTAGCTTCAGACTCTCAGTGTGAGTGTGCGTGCGTGCGTCAGTCATTGGGGCAATCATATCCGGGCGTATATGCTACCATATAGCTTCTCAAGTCATATAAAAACATGCACATTATTTAGTTTAATGGGATAAGTAACCATATAGGTGGTCTAGAGTTGAACATCCAACTTTGCAAAATAAGTCTCGGGGCGGGCGGGTATAAAAAGCTTAAATTCTCACCATTCTAATGTCTACGACCATATCACGTTGAATATACCGGTTCTCGTCCGATCACCGAAGTCAAGCAGCGTCGAGCCTAGTCAGTACTTGGATGGGTGACCGCCTGGGAATACTAGGTGCCGTAGACTTTTTCATTTTTCCTCACCCACAACTCCGCACCCTTTCTTTCTTTATTTCTTTTTCACTATTCTTTTATCCTGTCATTGTTATGAAAAGTCCCTCCCCCCCCCCCCTCACCACCACCGTTGAAGACATTGACTTGCCATATACCACTATTGTTGTGACCTGATCATTGCAATCACAAGTTTTTCTCCAGCCCCCTTTAATTCGAGACAAGTGTATCATTAGGGCTATATCATTCCGCATGCATGCATGCACGCACGCACGAGTGTTCTCCCTCAGGAAAAGTGCCGAAAAGAAACGGGAGAACATCTTTCTTGATATGTTCTCAAACAAAATCTCTCGTTTTTTGTGGCTTGGATGTCGGAGACAAAAGGAAGTAAATGTGATGCACAAATTAGGTCGATTGAGGCAATTTTAGACCACTTTAGGCTTCCCATGAGCAGCGTACGAACACTATGTTAAGAGGTTTGTTCACAAGTCGGACGAACGTGGCTAGCTTCAGACTCTCAGTGTGAGTGTGCGTGCGTGCGTCAGTCATTGGGGCAATCATATCCGGGCGTATATGCTACCATATAGCTTCTCAAGTCATATAAAAACATGCACATTATTTAGTTTAATGGGATAAGTAACCATATAGGTGGTCTAGAGTTGAACATCCAACTTTGCAAAATAAGTCTCGGGGCGGGCGGGTATAAAAAGCTTAAATTTCACCATTCTAATGTCTACGACCATATCACGTTGAATATACCGGTTCTCGTCCGATCACCGAAGTCAAGCAGCGTCGAGCCTAGTCAGTACTTGGATGGGTGACCGCCTGGGAATACTAGGTGCCGTAGACTTTTTCATTTTTCCTCACCCACAACTCCGCACCCTTTCTTTCTTTATTTCTTTTTCACTATTCTTTTATCCTGTCATTGTTATGAAAAGTCCCTCCCCCCCCCCCCTCACCACCACCGTTGAAGACATTGACTTGCCATATACCACTATTGTTGTGACCTGATCATTGCAATCACAAGTTTTTCTCCAGCCCCCTTTAATTCGAGACAAGTGTATCATTAGGGCTATATCATTCCGCATGCATGCATGCACGCACGCACGAGTGTTCTCCCTCAGGAAAAGTGCCGAAAAGAAACGGGAGAACATCTTTCTTGATATGTTCTCAAACAAAATCTCTCGTTTTTTGTGGCTTGGATGTCGGAGTACACAAAAGGAAGTAAATGTGATGCACAAATTAGGTCGATTGAGGCAATTTTAGACCACTTTAGGCTTCCCATGAGCAGCGTACGAACACTATGTTAAGAGGTTTGTTCACAAGTCGGACGAACGTGGCTAGCTTCAGACTCTCAGTGTGAGTGTGCGTGCGTGCGTCAGTCATTGGGGCAATCATATCCGGGCGTATATGCTACCATATAGCTTCTCAAGTCATATAAAAACATGCACATTATTTAGTTTAATGGGATAAGTAACCATATAGGTGGTCTAGAGTTGAACATCCAACTTTGCAAAATAAGTCTCGGGGCGGGCGGGTATAAAAAGCTTAAATTTCACCATTCTAATGTCTACGACCATATCACGTTGAATATACCGGTTCTCGTCCGATCACCGAAGTCAAGCAGCGTCGAGCCTAGTCAGTACTTGGATGGGTGACCGCCTGGGAATACTAGGTGCCGTAGACTTTTTCATTTTTCCTCACCCACAACTCCGCACCCTTTCTTTCTTTATTTCTTTTTCACTATTCTTTTATCCTGTCATTGTTATGAAAAGTCCCTCCCCCCCCCCCCTCACCACCACCGTTGAAGACATTGACTTGCCATATACCACTATTGTTGTGACCTGATCATTGCAATCACAAGTTTTTCTCCAGCCCCCTTTAATTCGAGACAAGTGTATCATTAGGGCTATATCATTCCGCATGCATGCATGCACGCACGCACGAGTGTTCTCCCTCAGGAAAAGTGCCGAAAAGAAACGGGAGAACATCTTTCTTGATATGTTCTCAAACAAAATCTCTCGTTTTTTGTGGCTTGGATGTCGGAGTACACAAAAGGAAGTAAATGTGATGCACAAATTAGGTCGATTGAGGCAATTTTAGACCACTTTAGGCTTCCCATGAGCAGCGTACGAACACTATGTTAAGAGGTTTGTTCACAAGTCGGACGAACGTGGCTAGCTTCAGACTCTCAGTGTGAGTGTGCGTGCGTGCGTCAGTCATTGGGGCAATCATATCCGGGCGTATATGCTACCATATAGCTTCTCAAGTCATATAAAAACATGCACATTATTTAGTTTAATGGGATAAGTAACCATATAGGTGGTCTAGAGTTGAACATCCAACTTTGCAAAATAAGTCTCGGGGCGGGCGGGTATAAAAAGCTTAAATTTCACCATTCTAATGTCTACGACCATATCACGTTGAATATACCGGTTCTCGTCCGATCACCGAAGTCAAGCAGCGTCGAGCCTAGTCAGTACTTGGATGGGTGACCGCCTGGGAATACTAGGTGCCGTAGACTTTTTCATTTTTCCTCACCCACAACTCCGCACCCTTTCTTTCTTTATTTCTTTTTCACTATTCTTTTATCCTGTCATTGTTATGAAAAGTCCCTCCCCCCCCCCCTCACCACCACCGTTGAAGACATTGACTTGCCATATACCACTATTGTTGTGACCTGATCATTGCAATCACAAGTTTTTCTCCAGCCCCCTTTAATTCGAGACAAGTGTATCATTAGGGCTATATCATTCCGCATGCATGCATGCACGCACGCACGAGTGTTCTCCCTCAGGAAAAGTGCCGAAAAGAAACGGGAGAACATCTTTCTTGATATGTTCTCAAACAAAATCTCTCGTTTTTTGTGGCTTGGATGTCGGAGTACACAAAAGGAAGTAAATGTGATGCACAAATTAGGTCGATTGAGGCAATTTTAGACCACTTTAGGCTTCCCATGAGCAGCGTACGAACACTATGTTAAGAGGTTTGTTCACAAGTCGGACGAACGTGGCTAGCTTCAGACTCTCAGTGTGAGTGTGCGTGCGTGCGTCAGTCATTGGGGCAATCATATCCGGGCGTATATGCTACCATATAGCTTCTCAAGTCATATAAAAACATGCACATTATTTAGTTTAATGGGATAAGTAACCATATAGGTGGTCTAGAGTTGAACATCCAACTTTGCAAAATAAGTCTCGGGGCGGGCGGGTATAAAAAGCTTAAATTTCACCATTCTAATGTCTACGACCATATCACGTTGAATATACCGGTTCTCGTCCGATCACCGAAGTCAAGCAGCGTCGAGCCTAGTCAGTACTTGGATGGGTGACCGCCTGGGAATACTAGGTGCCGTAGACTTTTTCATTTTTCCTCACCCACAACTCCGCACCCTTTCTTTCTTTATTTCTTTTTCACTATTCTTTTATCCTGTCATTGTTATGAAAAGTCCCTCCCCCCCCCCCCTCACCACCACCGTTGAAGACATTGACTTGCCATATACCACTATTGTTGTGACCTGATCATTGCAATCACAAGTTTTTCTCCAGCCCCCTTTAATTCGAGACAAGTGTATCATTAGGGCTATATCATTCCGCATGCATGCATGCACGCACGCACGAGTGTTCTCCCTCAGGAAAAGTGCCGAAAAGAAACGGGAGAACATCTTTCTTGATATGTTCTCAAACAAAATCTCTCGTTTTTTGTGGCTTGGATGTCGGAGTACACAAAAGGAAGTAAATGTGATGCACAAATTAGGTCGATTGAGGCAATTTTAGACCACTTTAGGCTTCCCATGAGCAGCGTACGAACACTATGTTAAGAGGTTTGTTCACAAGTCGGACGAACGTGGCTAGCTTCAGACTCTCAGTGTGAGTGTGCGTGCGTGCGTCAGTCATTGGGGCAATCATATCCGGGCGTATATGCTACCATATAGCTTCTCAAGTCATATAAAAACATGCACATTATTTAGTTTAATGGGATAAGTAACCATATAGGTGGTCTAGAGTTGAACATCCAACTTTGCAAAATAAGTCTCGGGGCGGGCGGGTATAAAAAGCTTAAATTTCACCATTCTAATGTCTACGACCATATCACGTTGAATATACCGGTTCTCGTCCGATCACCGAAGTCAAGCAGCGTCGAGCCTAGTCAGTACTTGGATGGGTGACCGCCTGGGAATACTAGGTGCCGTAGACTTTTTCATTTTTCCTCACCCACAACTCCGCACCCTTTCTTTCTTTATTTCTTTTTCACTATTCTTTTATCCTGTCATTGTTATGAAAAGTCCCTCCCCCCCCCCCTCACCACCACCGTTGAAGACATTGACTTGCCATATACCACTATTGTTGTGACCTGATCATTGCAATCACAAGTTTTTCTCCAGCCCCCTTTAATTCGAGACAAGTGTATCATTAGGGCTATATCATTCCGCATGCATGCATGCACGCACGCACGAGTGTTCTCCCTCAGGAAAAGTGCCGAAAAGAAACGGGAGAACATCTTTCTTGATATGTTCTCAAACAAAATCTCTCGTTTTTTGTGGCTTGGATGTCGGAGTACACAAAAGGAAGTAAATGTGATGCACAAATTAGGTCGATTGAGGCAATTTTAGACCACTTTAGGCTTCCCATGAGCAGCGTACGAACACTATGTTAAGAGGTTTGTTCACAAGTCGGACGAACGTGGCTAGCTTCAGACTCTCAGTGTGAGTGTGCGTGCGTGCGTCAGTCATTGGGGCAATCATATCCGGGCGTATATGCTACCATATAGCTTCTCAAGTCATATAAAAACATGCACATTATTTAGTTTAATGGGATAAGTAACCATATAGGTGGTCTAGAGTTGAACATCCAACTTTGCAAAATAAGTCTCGGGGCGGGCGGGTATAAAAAGCTTAAATTTCACCATTCTAATGTCTACGACCATATCACGTTGAATATACCGGTTCTCGTCCGATCACCGAAGTCAAGCAGCGTCGAGCCTAGTCAGTACTTGGATGGGTGACCGCCTGGGAATACTAGGTGCCGTAGACTTTTTCATTTTTCCTCACCCACAACTCCGCACCCTTTCTTTCTTTATTTCTTTTTCACTATTCTTTTATCCTGTCATTGTTATGAAAAGTCCCTCCCCCCCCCCCTCACCACCACCGTTGAAGACATTGACTTGCCATATACCACTATTGTTGTGACCTGATCATTGCAATCACAAGTTTTTCTCCAGCCCCCTTTAATTCGAGACAAGTGTATCATTAGGGCTATATCATTCCGCATGCATGCATGCACGCACGCACGAGTGTTCTCCCTCAGGAAAAGTGCCGAAAAGAAACGGGAGAACATCTTTCTTGATATGTTCTCAAACAAAATCTCTCGTTTTTTGTGGCTTGGATGTCGGAGTACACAAAAGGAAGTAAATGTGATGCACAAATTAGGTCGATTGAGGCAATTTTAGACCACTTTAGGCTTCCCATGAGCAGCGTACGAACACTATGTTAAGAGGTTTGTTCACAAGTCGGACGAACGTGGCTAGCTTCAGACTCTCAGTGTGAGTGTGCGTGCGTGCGTCAGTCATTGGGGCAATCATATCCGGGCGTATATGCTACCATATAGCTTCTCAAGTCATATAAAAACATGCACATTATTTAGTTTAATGGGATAAGTAACCATATAGGTGGTCTAGAGTTGAACATCCAACTTTGCAAAATAAGTCTCGGGGCGGGCGGGTATAAAAAGCTTAAATTTCACCATTCTAATGTCTACGACCATATCACGTTGAATATACCGGTTCTCGTCCGATCACCGAAGTCAAGCAGCGTCGAGCCTAGTCAGTACTTGGATGGGTGACCGCCTGGGAATACTAGGTGCCGTAGACTTTTTCATTTTTCCTCACCCACAACTCCGCACCCTTTCTTTCTTTATTTCTTTTTCACTATTCTTTTATCCTGTCATTGTTATGAAAAGTCCCTCCCCCCCCCCCTCACCACCACCGTTGAAGACATTGACTTGCCATATACCACTATTGTTGTGACCTGATCATTGCAATCACAAGTTTTTCTCCAGCCCCCTTTAATTCGAGACAAGTGTATCATTAGGGCTATATCATTCCGCATGCATGCATGCACGCACGCACGAGTGTTCTCCCTCAGGAAAAGTGCCGAAAAGAAACGGGAGAACATCTTTCTTGATATGTTCTCAAACAAAATCTCTCGTTTTTTGTGGCTTGGATGTCGGAGTACACAAAAGGAAGTAAATGTGATGCACAAATTAGGTCGATTGAGGCAATTTTAGACCACTTTAGGCTTCCCATGAGCAGCGTACGAACACTATGTTAAGAGGTTTGTTCACAAGTCGGACGAACGTGGCTAGCTTCAGACTCTCAGTGTGAGTGTGCGTGCGTGCGTCAGTCATTGGGGCAATCATATCCGGGCGTATATGCTACCATATAGCTTCTCAAGTCATATAAAAACATGCACATTATTTAGTTTAATGGGATAAGTAACCATATAGGTGGTCTAGAGTTGAACATCCAACTTTGCAAAATAAGTCTCGGGGCGGGCGGGTATAAAAAGCTTAAATTTCACCATTCTAATGTCTACGACCATATCACGTTGAATATACCGGTTCTCGTCCGATCACCGAAGTCAAGCAGCGTCGAGCCTAGTCAGTTACTTGGATGGGTGACCGCCTGGGAATACTAGGTGCCGTAGACTTTTTCATTTTTCCTCACCCACAACTCCGCACCCTTTCTTTCTTTATTTCTTTTTCACTATTCTTTTATCCTGTCATTGTTATGAAAAGTCCCTCCCCCCCCCCCCTCACCACCACCGTTGAAGACATTGACTTGCCATATACCACTATTGTTGTGACCTGATCATTGCAATCACAAGTTTTTCTCCAGCCCCCTTTAATTCGAGACAAGTGTATCATTAGGGCTATATCATTCCGCATGCATGCATGCACGCACGCACGAGTGTTCTCCCTCAGGAAAAGTGCCGAAAAGAAACGGGAGAACATCTTTCTTGATATGTTCTCAAACAAAATCTCTCGTTTTTTGTGGCTTGGATGTCGGAGTACACAAAAGGAAGTAAATGTGATGCACAAATTAGGTCGATTGAGGCAATTTTAGACCACTTTAGGCTTCCCATGAGCAGCGTACGAACACTATGTTAAGAGGTTTGTTCACAAGTCGGACGAACGTGGCTAGCTTCAGACTCTCAGTGTGAGTGTGCGTGCGTGCGTCAGTCATTGGGGCAATCATATCCGGGCGTATATGCTACCATATAGCTTCTCAAGTCATATAAAAACATGCACATTATTTAGTTTAATGGGATAAGTAACCATATAGGTGGTCTAGAGTTGAACATCCAACTTTGCAAAATAAGTCTCGGGGCGGGCGGGTATAAAAAGCTTAAATTTCACCATTCTAATGTCTACGACCATATCACGTTGAATATACCGGTTCTCGTCCGATCACCGAAGTCAAGCAGCGTCGAGCCTAGTCAGTACTTGGATGGGTGACCGCCTGGGAATACTAGGTGCCGTAGACTTTTTCATTTTTCCTCACCCACAACTCCGCACCCTTTCTTTCTTTATTTCTTTTTCACTATTCTTTTATCCTGTCATTGTTATGAAAAGTCCCTCCCCCCCCCCCCTCACCACCACCGTTGAAGACATTGACTTGCCATATACCACTATTGTTGTGACCTGATCATTGCAATCACAAGTTTTTCTCCAGCCCCCTTTAATTCGAGACAAGTGTATCATTAGGGCTATATCATTCCGCATGCATGCATGCACGCACGCACGAGTGTTCTCCCTCAGGAAAAGTGCCGAAAAGAAACGGGAGAACATCTTTCTTGATATGTTCTCAAACAAAATCTCTCGTTTTTTGTGGCTTGGATGTCGGAGTACACAAAAGGAAGTAAATGTGATGCACAAATTAGGTCGATTGAGGCAATTTTAGACCACTTTAGGCTTCCCATGAGCAGCGTACGAACACTATGTTAAGAGGTTTGTTCACAAGTCGGACGAACGTGGCTAGCTTCAGACTCTCAGTGTGAGTGTGCGTGCGTGCGTCAGTCATTGGGGCAATCATATCCGGGCGTATATGCTACCATATAGCTTCTCAAGTCATATAAAAACATGCACATTATTTAGTTTAATGGGATAAGTAACCATATAGGTGGTCTAGAGTTGAACATCCAACTTTGCAAAATAAGTCTCGGGGCGGGCGGGTATAAAAAGCTTAAATTTCACCATTCTAATGTCTACGACCATATCACGTTGAATATACCGGTTCTCGTCCGATCACCGAAGTCAAGCAGCGTCGAGCCTAGTCAGTACTTGGATGGGTGACCGCCTGGGAATACTAGGTGCCGTAGACTTTTTCATTTTTCCTCACCCACAACTCCGCACCCTTTCTTTCTTTATTTCTTTTTCACTATTCTTTTATCCTGTCATTGTTATGAAAAGTCCCTCCCCCCCCCCCTCACCACCACCGTTGAAGACATTGACTTGCCATATACCACTATTGTTGTGACCTGATCATTGCAATCACAAGTTTTTCTCTCCAGCCCCCTTTAATTCGAGACAAGTGTATCATTAGGGCTATATCATTCCGCATGCATGCATGCACGCACGCACGAGTGTTCTCCCTCAGGAAAAGTGCCGAAAAGAAACGGGAGAACATCTTTCTTGATATGTTCTCAAACAAAATCTCTCGTTTTTTGTGGCTTGGATGTCGGAGTACACAAAAGGAAGTAAATGTGATGCACAAATTAGGTCGATTGAGGCAATTTTAGACCACTTTAGGCTTCCCATGAGCAGCGTACGAACACTATGTTAAGAGGTTTGTTCACAAGTCGGACGAACGTGGCTAGCTTCAGACTCTCAGTGTGAGTGTGCGTGCGTGCGTCAGTCATTGGGGCAATCATATCCGGGCGTATATGCTACCATATAGCTTCTCAAGTCATATAAAAACATGCACATTATTTAGTTTAATGGGATAAGTAACCATATAGGTGGTCTAGAGTTGAACATCCAACTTTGCAAAATAAGTCTCGGGGCGGGCGGGTATAAAAAGCTTAAATTTCACCATTCTAATGTCTACGACCATATCACGTTGAATATACCGGTTCTCGTCCGATCACCGAAGTCAAGCAGCGTCGAGCCTAGTCAGTACTTGGATGGGTGACCGCCTGGGAATACTAGGTGCCGTAGACTTTTTCATTTTTCCTCACCCACAACTCCGCACCCTTTCTTTCTTTATTTCTTTTTCACTATTCTTTTATCCTGTCATTGTTATGAAAAGTCCCTCCCCCCCCCCCTCACCACCACCGTTGAAGACATTGACTTGCCATATACCACTATTGTTGTGACCTGATCATTGCAATCACAAGTTTTTCTCCAGCCCCCTTTAATTCGAGACAAGTGTATCATTAGGGCTATATCATTCCGCATGCATGCACGCACGCACGAGTGTTCTCCCTCAGGAAAAGTGCCGAAAAGAAACGGGAGAACATCTTTCTTGATATGTTCTCAAACAAAATCTCTCGTTTTTTGTGGCTTGGATGTCGGAGTACACAAAAGGAAGTAAATGTGATGCACAAATTAGGTCGATTGAGGCAATTTTAGACCACTTTAGGCTTCCCATGAGCAGCGTACGAACACTATGTTAAGAGGTTTGTTCACAAGTCGGACGAACGTGGCTAGCTTCAGACTCTCAGTGTGAGTGTGCGTGCGTGCGTCAGTCATTGGGGCAATCATATCCGGGCGTATATGCTACCATATAGCTTCTCAAGTCATATAAAAACATGCACATTATTTAGTTTAATGGGATAAGTAACCATATAGGTGGTCTAGAGTTGAACATCCAACTTTGCAAAATAAGTCTCGGGGCGGGCGGGTATAAAAAGCTTAAATTTCACCATTCTAATGTCTACGACCATATCACGTTGAATATACCGGTTCTCGTCCGATCACCGAAGTCAAGCAGCGTCGAGCCTAGTCAGTACTTGGATGGGTGACCGCCTGGGAATACTAGGTGCCGTAGACTTTTTCATTTTTCCTCACCCACAACTCCGCACCCTTTCTTTCTTTATTTCTTTTTCACTATTCTTTTATCCTGTCATTGTTATGAAAAGTCCCTCCCCCCCCCCCCTCACCACCACCGTTGAAGACATTGACTTGCCATATACCACTATTGTTGTGACCTGATCATTGCAATCACAAGTTTTTCTCCAGCCCCCTTTAATTCGAGACAAGTGTATCATTAGGGCTATATCATTCCGCATGCATGCATGCACGCACGCACGAGTGTTCTCCCTCAGGAAAAGTGCCGAAAAGAAACGGGAGAACATCTTTCTTGATATGTTCTCAAACAAAATCTCTCGTTTTTTGTGGCTTGGATGTCGGAGTACACAAAAGGAAGTAAATGTGATGCACAAATTAGGTCGATTGAGGCAATTTTAGACCACTTTAGGCTTCCCATGAGCAGCGTACGAACACTATGTTAAGAGGTTTGTTCACAAGTCGGACGAACGTGGCTAGCTTCAGACTCTCAGTGTGAGTGTGCGTGCGTGCGTCAGTCATTGGGGCAATCATATCCGGGCGTATATGCTACCATATAGCTTCTCAAGTCATATAAAAACATGCACATTATTTAGTTTAATGGGATAAGTAACCATATAGGTGGTCTAGAGTTGAACATCCAACTTTGCAAAATAAGTCTCGGGGCGGGCGGGTATAAAAAGCTTAAATTTCACCATTCTAATGTCTACGACCATATCACGTTGAATATACCGGTTCTCGTCCGATCACCGAAGTCAAGCAGCGTCGAGCCTAGTCAGTACTTGGATGGGTGACCGCCTGGGAATACTAGGTGCCGTAGACTTTTTCATTTTTCCTCACCCACAACTCCGCACCCTTTCTTTCTTTATTTCTTTTTCACTATTCTTTTATCCTGTCATTGTTATGAAAAGTCCCTCCCCCCCCCCTCACCACCACCGTTGAAGACATTGACTTGCCATATACCACTATTGTTGTGACCTGATCATTGCAATCACAAGTTTTTCTCCAGCCCCCTTTAATTCGAGACAAGTGTATCATTAGGGCTATATCATTCCGCATGCATGCACGCACGCACGAGTGTTCTCCCTCAGGAAAAGTGCCGAAAAGAAACGGGAGAACATCTTTCTTGATATGTTCTCAAACAAAATCTCTCGTTTTTTGTGGCTTGGATGTCGGAGTACACAAAAGGAAGTAAATGTGATGCACAAATTAGGTCGATTGAGGCAATTTTAGACCACTTTAGGCTTCCCATGAGCAGCGTACGAACACTATGTTAAGAGGTTTGTTCACAAGTCGGACGAACGTGGCTAGCTTCAGACTCTCAGTGTGAGTGTGCGTGCGTGCGTCAGTCATTGGGGCAATCATATCCGGGCGTATATGCTACCATATAGCTTCTCAAGTCATATAAAAACATGCACATTATTTAGTTTAATGGGATAAGTAACCATATAGGTGGTCTAGAGTTGAACATCCAACTTTGCAAAATAAGTCTCGGGGCGGGCGGGTATAAAAAGCTTAAATTTCACCATTCTAATGTCTACGACCATATCACGTTGAATATACCGGTTCTCGTCCGATCACCGAAGTCAAGCAGCGTCGAGCCTAGTCAGTACTTGGATGGGTGACCGCCTGGGAATACTAGGTGCCGTAGACTTTTTCATTTTTCCTCACCCACAACTCCGCACCCTTTCTTTCTTTATTTCTTTTTCACTATTCTTTTATCCTGTCATTGTTATGAAAAGTCCCTCCCCCCCCCCCTCACCACCACCGTTGAAGACATTGACTTGCCATATACCACTATTGTTGTGACCTGATCATTGCAATCACAAGTTTTTCTCCAGCCCCCTTTAATTCGAGACAAGTGTATCATTAGGGCTATATCATTCCGCATGCATGCATGCACGCACGCACGAGTGTTCTCCCTCAGGAAAAGTGCCGAAAAGAAACGGGAGAACATCTTTCTTGATATGTTCTCAAACAAAATCTCTCGTTTTTTGTGGCTTGGATGTCGGAGTACACAAAAGGAAGTAAATGTGATGCACAAATTAGGTCGATTGAGGCAATTTTAGACCACTTTAGGCTTCCCATGAGCAGCGTACGAACACTATGTTAAGAGGTTTGTTCACAAGTCGGACGAACGTGGCTAGCTTCAGACTCTCAGTGTGAGTGTGCGTGCGTGCGTCAGTCATTGGGGCAATCATATCCGGGCGTATATGCTACCATATAGCTTCTCAAGTCATATAAAAACATGCACATTATTTAGTTTAATGGGATAAGTAACCATATAGGTGGTCTAGAGTTGAACATCCAACTTTGCAAAATAAGTCTCGGGGCGGGCGGGTATAAAAAGCTTAAATTTCACCATTCTAATGTCTACGACCATATCACGTTGAATATACCGGTTCTCGTCCGATCACCGAAGTCAAGCAGCGTCGAGCCTAGTCAGTACTTGGATGGGTGACCGCCTGGGAATACTAGGTGCCGTAGACTTTTTCATTTTTCCTCACCCACAACTCCGCACCCTTTCTTTCTTTATTTCTTTTTCACTATTCTTTTATCCTGTCATTGTTATGAAAAGTCCCTCCCCCCCCCCCTCACCACCACCGTTGAAGACATTGACTTGCCATATACCACTATTGTTGTGACCTGATCATTGCAATCACAAGTTTTTCTCCAGCCCCCTTTAATTCGAGACAAGTGTATCATTAGGGCTATATCATTCCGCATGCATGCACGCACGCACGAGTGTTCTCCCTCAGGAAAAGTGCCGAAAAGAAACGGGAGAACATCTTTCTTGATATGTTCTCAAACAAAATCTCTCGTTTTTTGTGGCTTGGATGTCGGAGTACACAAAAGGAAGTAAATGTGATGCACAAATTAGGTCGATTGAGGCAATTTTAGACCACTTTAGGCTTCCCATGAGCAGCGTACGAACACTATGTTAAGAGGTTTGTTCACAAGTCGGACGAACGTGGCTAGCTTCAGACTCTCAGTGTGAGTGTGCGTGCGTGCGTCAGTCATTGGGGCAATCATATCCGGGCGTATATGCTACCATATAGCTTCTCAAGTCATATAAAAACATGCACATTATTTAGTTTAATGGGATAAGTAACCATATAGGTGGTCTAGAGTTGAACATCCAACTTTGCAAAATAAGTCTCGGGGCGGGCGGGTATAAAAAGCTTAAATTTCACCATTCTAATGTCTACGACCATATCACGTTGAATATACCGGTTCTCGTCCGATCACCGAAGTCAAGCAGCGTCGAGCCTAGTCAGTACTTGGATGGGTGACCGCCTGGGAATACTAGGTGCCGTAGACTTTTTCATTTTTCCTCACCCACAACTCCGCACCCTTTCTTTCTTTATTTCTTTTTCACTATTCTTTTATCCTGTCATTGTTATGAAAAGTCCCTCCCCCCCCCCCCTCACCACCACCGTTGAAGACATTGACTTGCCATATACCACTATTGTTGTGACCTGATCATTGCAATCACAAGTTTTTCTCCAGCCCCCTTTAATTCGAGACAAGTGTATCATTAGGGCTATATCATTCCGCATGCATGCATGCACGCACGCACGAGTGTTCTCCCTCAGGAAAAGTGCCGAAAAGAAACGGGAGAACATCTTTCTTGATATGTTCTCAAACAAAATCTCTCGTTTTTTGTGGCTTGGATGTCGGAGTACACAAAAGGAAGTAAATGTGATGCACAAATTAGGTCGATTGAGGCAATTTTAGACCACTTTAGGCTTCCCATGAGCAGCGTACGAACACTATGTTAAGAGGTTTGTTCACAAGTCGGACGAACGTGGCTAGCTTCAGACTCTCAGTGTGAGTGTGCGTGCGTGCGTCAGTCATTGGGGCAATCATATCCGGGCGTATATGCTACCATATAGCTTCTCAAGTCATATAAAAACATGCACATTATTTAGTTTAATGGGATAAGTAACCATATAGGTGGTCTAGAGTTGAACATCCAACTTTGCAAAATAAGTCTCGGGGCGGGCGGGTATAAAAAGCTTAAATTTCACCATTCTAATGTCTACGACCATATCACGTTGAATATACCGGTTCTCGTCCGATCACCGAAGTCAAGCAGCGTCGAGCCTAGTCAGTACTTGGATGGGTGACCGCCTGGGAATACTAGGTGCCGTAGACTTTTTCATTTTTCCTCACCCACAACTCCGCACCCTTTCTTTCTTTATTTCTTTTTCACTATTCTTTTATCCTGTCATTGTTATGAAAAGTCCCTCCCCCCCCCCTCACCACCACCGTTGAAGACATTGACTTGCCATATACCACTATTGTTGTGACCTGATCATTGCAATCACAAGTTTTTCTCCAGCCCCCTTTAATTCGAGACAAGTGTATCATTAGGGCTATATCATTCCGCATGCATGCATGCACGCACGCACGAGTGTTCTCCTCAGGAAAAGTGCCGAAAAGAAACGGGAGAACATCTTTCTTGATATGTTCTCAAACAAAATCTCTCGTTTTTTGTGGCTTGGATGTCGGAGTACACAAAAGGAAGTAAATGTGATGCACAAATTAGGTCGATTGAGGCAATTTTAGACCACTTTAGGCTTCCCATGAGCAGCGTACGAACACTATGTTAAGAGGTTTGTTCACAAGTCGGACGAACGTGGCTAGCTTCAGACTCTCAGTGTGAGTGTGCGTGCGTGCGTCAGTCATTGGGGCAATCATATCCGGGCGTATATGCTACCATATAGCTTCTCAAGTCATATAAAAACATGCACATTATTTAGTTTAATGGGATAAGTAACCATATAGGTGGTCTAGAGTTGAACATCCAACTTTGCAAAATAAGTCTCGGGGCGGGCGGGTATAAAAAGCTTAAATTTCACCATTCTAATGTCTACGACCATATCACGTTGAATATACCGGTTCTCGTCCGATCACCGAAGTCAAGCAGCGTCGAGCCTAGTCAGTACTTGGATGGGTGACCGCCTGGGAATACTAGGTGCCGTAGACTTTTTCATTTTTCCTCACCCACAACTCCGCACCCTTTCTTTCTTTATTTCTTTTTCACTATTCTTTTATCCTGTCATTGTTATGAAAAGTCCCTCCCCCCCCCCCTCACCACCACCGTTGAAGACATTGACTTGCCATATACCACTATTGTTGTGACCTGATCATTGCAATCACAAGTTTTTCTCCAGCCCCCTTTAATTCGAGACAAGTGTATCATTAGGGCTATATCATTCCGCATGCATGCACGCACGCACGAGTGTTCTCCCTCAGGAAAAGTGCCGAAAAGAAACGGGAGAACATCTTTCTTGATATGTTCTCAAACAAAATCTCTCGTTTTTTGTGGCTTGGATGTCGGAGTACACAAAAGGAAGTAAATGTGATGCACAAATTAGGTCGATTGAGGCAATTTTAGACCACTTTAGGCTTCCCATGAGCAGCGTACGAACACTATGTTAAGAGGTTTGTTCACAAGTCGGACGAACGTGGCTAGCTTCAGACTCTCAGTGTGAGTGTGCGTGCGTGCGTCAGTCATTGGGGCAATCATATCCGGGCGTATATGCTACCATATAGCTTCTCAAGTCATATAAAAACATGCACATTATTTAGTTTAATGGGATAAGTAACCATATAGGTGGTCTAGAGTTGAACATCCAACTTTGCAAAATAAGTCTCGGGGCGGGCGGGTATAAAAAGCTTAAATTTCACCATTCTAATGTCTACGACCATATCACGTTGAATATACCGGTTCTCGTCCGATCACCGAAGTCAAGCAGCGTCGAGCCTAGTCAGTACTTGGATGGGTGACCGCCTGGGAATACTAGGTGCCGTAGACTTTTTCATTTTTCCTCACCCAC
This sequence comes from Apostichopus japonicus, assembly GCF_037975245.1. NCBI lineage: Eukaryota > Metazoa > Echinodermata > Holothuroidea > Aspidochirotida > Stichopodidae > Apostichopus > Apostichopus japonicus. The sequence goes on from NC_092568.1 coordinate 38,440,487, forward strand.
AACTCCGCACCCTTTCTTTCTTTATTTCTTTTTCACTATTCTTTTATCCTGTCATTGTTATGAAAAGTCCCTCCCCCCCCCCCCTCACCACCACCGTTGAAGACATTGACTTGCCATATACCACTATTGTTGTGACCTGATCATTGCAATCACAAGTTTTTCTCCAGCCCCCTTTAATTCGAGACAAGTGTATCATTAGGGCTATATCATTCCGCATGCATGCATGCACGCACGCACGAGTGTTCTCCCTCAGGAAAAGTGCCGAAAAGAAACGGGAGAACATCTTTCTTGATATGTTCTCAAACAAAATCTCTCGTTTTTTGTGGCTTGGATGTCGGAGTACACAAAAGGAAGTAAATGTGATGCACAAATTAGGTCGATTGAGGCAATTTTAGACCACTTTAGGCTTCCCATGAGCAGCGTACGAACACTATGTTAAGAGGTTTGTTCACAAGTCGGACGAACGTGGCTAGCTTCAGACTCTCAGTGTGAGTGTGCGTGCGTGCGTCAGTCATTGGGGCAATCATATCCGGGCGTATATGCTACCATATAGCTTCTCAAGTCATATAAAAACATGCACATTATTTAGTTTAATGGGATAAGTAACCATATAGGTGGTCTAGAGTTGAACATCCAACTTTGCAAAATAAGTCTCGGGGCGGGCGGGTATAAAAAGCTTAAATTTCACCATTCTAATGTCTACGACCATATCACGTTGAATATACCGGTTCTCGTCCGATCACCGAAGTCAAGCAGCGTCGAGCCTAGTCAGTACTTGGATGGGTGACCGCCTGGGAATACTAGGTGCCGTAGACTTTTTCATTTTTCCTCACCCACAACTCCGCACCCTTTCTTTCTTTATTTCTTTTTCACTATTCTTTTATCCTGTCATTGTTATGAAAAGTCCCTCCCCCCCCCCCTCACCACCACCGTTGAAGACATTGACTTGCCATATACCACTATTGTTGTGACCTGATCATTGCAATCACAAGTTTTTCTCCAGCCCCCTTTAATTCGAGACAAGTGTATCATTAGGGCTATATCATTCCGCATGCATGCATGCACGCACGCACGAGTGTTCTCCCTCAGGAAAAGTGCCGAAAAGAAACGGGAGAACATCTTTCTTGATATGTTCTCAAACAAAATCTCTCGTTTTTTGTGGCTTGGATGTCGGAGTACACAAAAGGAAGTAAATGTGATGCACAAATTAGGTCGATTGAGGCAATTTTAGACCACTTTAGGCTTCCCATGAGCAGCGTACGAACACTATGTTAAGAGGTTTGTTCACAAGTCGGACGAACGTGGCTAGCTTCAGACTCTCAGTGTGAGTGTGCGTGCGTGCGTCAGTCATTGGGGCAATCATATCCGGGCGTATATGCTACCATATAGCTTCTCAAGTCATATAAAAACATGCACATTATTTAGTTTAATGGGATAAGTAACCATATAGGTGGTCTAGAGTTGAACATCCAACTTTGCAAAATAAGTCTCGGGCGGGCGGGTATAAAAAGCTTAAATTTCACCATTCTAATGTCTACGACCATATCACGTTGAATATACCGGTTCTCGTCCGATCACCGAAGTCAAGCAGCGTCGAGCCTAGTCAGTACTTGGATGGGTGACCGCCTGGGAATACTAGGTGCCGTAGACTTTTTCATTTTTCCTCACCCACAACTCCGCACCCTTTCTTTCTTTATTTCTTTTTCACTATTCTTTTATCCTGTCATTGTTATGAAAAGTCCCTCCCCCCCCCCCTCACCACCACCGTTGAAGACATTGACTTGCCATATACCACTATTGTTGTGACCTGATCATTGCAATCACAAGTTTTTCTCCAGCCCCCTTTAATTCGAGACAAGTGTATCATTAGGGCTATATCATTCGCATGCATGCATGCACGCACGCACGAGTGTTCTCCCTCAGGAAAAGTGCCGAAAAGAAACGGGAGAACATCTTTCTTGATATGTTCTCAAACAAAATCTCTCGTTTTTTGTGGCTTGGATGTCGGAGTACACAAAAGGAAGTAAATGTGATGCACAAATTAGGTCGATTGAGGCAATTTTAGACCACTTTAGGCTTCCCATGAGCAGCGTACGAACACTATGTTAAGAGGTTTGTTCACAAGTCGGACGAACGTGGCTAGCTTCAGACTCTCAGTGTGAGTGTGCGTGCGTGCGTCAGTCATTGGGGCAATCATATCCGGGCGTATATGCTACCATATAGCTTCTCAAGTCATATAAAAACATGCACATTATTTAGTTTAATGGGATAAGTAACCATATAGGTGGTCTAGAGTTGAACATCCAACTTTGCAAAATAAGTCTCGGGGCGGGCGGGTATAAAAAGCTTAAATTTCACCATTCTAATGTCTACGACCATATCACGTTGAATATACCGGTTCTCGTCCGATCACCGAAGTCAAGCAGCGTCGAGCCTAGTCAGTACTTGGATGGGTGACCGCCTGGGAATACTAGGTGCCGTAGACTTTTTCATTTTTCCTCACCCACAACTCCGCACCCTTTCTTTCTTTATTTCTTTTTCACTATTCTTTTATCCTGTCATTGTTATGAAAAGTCCCTCCCCCCCCCCCTCACCACCACCGTTGAAGACATTGACTTGCCATATACCACTATTGTTGTGACCTGATCATTGCAATCACAAGTTTTTCTCCAGCCCCCTTTAATTCGAGACAAGTGTATCATTAGGGCTATATCATTCCGCATGCATGCATGCACGCACGCACGAGTGTTCTCCCTCAGGAAAAGTGCCGAAAAGAAACGGGAGAACATCTTTCTTGATATGTTCTCAAACAAAATCTCTCGTTTTTTGTGGCTTGGATGTCGGAGTACACAAAAGGAAGTAAATGTGATGCACAAATTAGGTCGATTGAGGCAATTTTAGACCACTTTAGGCTTCCCATGAGCAGCGTACGAACACTATGTTAAGAGGTTTGTTCACAAGTCGGACGAACGTGGCTAGCTTCAGACTCTCAGTGTGAGTGTGCGTGCGTGCGTCAGTCATTGGGGCAATCATATCCGGGCGTATATGCTACCATATAGCTTCTCAAGTCATATAAAAACATGCACATTATTTAGTTTAATGGGATAAGTAACCATATAGGTGGTCTAGAGTTGAACATCCAACTTTGCAAAATAAGTCTCGGGGCGGGCGGGTATAAAAAGCTTAAATTTCACCATTCTAATGTCTACGACCATATCACGTTGAATATACCGGTTCTCGTCCGATCACCGAAGTCAAGCAGCGTCGAGCCTAGTCAGTACTTGGATGGGTGACCGCCTGGGAATACTAGGTGCCGTAGACTTTTTCATTTTTCCTCACCCACAACTCCGCACCCTTTCTTTCTTTATTTCTTTTTCACTATTCTTTTATCCTGTCATTGTTATGAAAAGTCCCTCCCCCCCCCCTCACCACCACCGTTGAAGACATTGACTTGCCATATACCACTATTGTTGTGACCTGATCATTGCAATCACAAGTTTTTCTCCAGCCCCCTTTAATTCGAGACAAGTGTATCATTAGGGCTATATCATTCCGCATGCATGCATGCACGCACGCACGAGTGTTCTCCCTCAGGAAAAGTGCCGAAAAGAAACGGGAGAACATCTTTCTTGATATGTTCTCAAACAAAATCTCTCGTTTTTTGTGGCTTGGATGTCGGAGTACACAAAAGGAAGTAAATGTGATGCACAAATTAGGTCGATTGAGGCAATTTTAGACCACTTTAGGCTTCCCATGAGCAGCGTACGAACACTATGTTAAGAGGTTTGTTCACAAGTCGGACGAACGTGGCTAGCTTCAGACTCTCAGTGTGAGTGTGCGTGCGTGCGTCAGTCATTGGGGCAATCATATCCGGGCGTATATGCTACCATATAGCTTCTCAAGTCATATAAAAACATGCACATTATTTAGTTTAATGGGATAAGTAACCATATAGGTGGTCTAGAGTTGAACATCCAACTTTGCAAAATAAGTCTCGGGGCGGGCGGGTATAAAAAGCTTAAATTTCACCATTCTAATGTCTACGACCATATCACGTTGAATATACCGGTTCTCGTCCGATCACCGAAGTCAAGCAGCGTCGAGCCTAGTCAGTACTTGGATGGGTGACCGCCTGGGAATACTAGGTGCCGTAGACTTTTTCATTTTTCCTCACCCACAACTCCGCACCCTTTCTTTCTTTATTTCTTTTTCACTATTCTTTTATCCTGTCATTGTTATGAAAAGTCCCTCCCCCCCCCCTCACCACCACCGTTGAAGACATTGACTTGCCATATACCACTATTGTTGTGACCTGATCATTGCAATCACAAGTTTTTCTCCAGCCCCCTTTAATTCGAGACAAGTGTATCATTAGGGCTATATCATTCCGCATGCATGCATGCACGCACGCACGAGTGTTCTCCCTCAGGAAAAGTGCCGAAAAGAAACGGGAGAACATCTTTCTTGATATGTTCTCAAACAAAATCTCTCGTTTTTTGTGGCTTGGATGTCGGAGTACACAAAAGGAAGTAAATGTGATGCACAAATTAGGTCGATTGAGGCAATTTTAGACCACTTTAGGCTTCCCATGAGCAGCGTACGAACACTATGTTAAGAGGTTTGTTCACAAGTCGGACGAACGTGGCTAGCTTCAGACTCTCAGTGTGAGTGTGCGTGCGTGCGTCAGTCATTGGGGCAATCATATCCGGGCGTATATGCTACCATATAGCTTCTCAAGTCATATAAAAACATGCACATTATTTAGTTTAATGGGATAAGTAACCATATAGGTGGTCTAGAGTTGAACATCCAACTTTGCAAAATAAGTCTCGGGGCGGGCGGGTATAAAAAGCTTAAATTTCACCATTCTAATGTCTACGACCATATCACGTTGAATATACCGGTTCTCGTCCGATCACCGAAGTCAAGCAGCGTCGAGCCTAGTCAGTACTTGGATGGGTGACCGCCTGGGAATACTAGGTGCCGTAGACTTTTTCATTTTTCCTCACCCACAACTCCGCACCCTTTCTTTCTTTATTTCTTTTTCACTATTCTTTATCCTGTCATTGTTATGAAAAGTCCTCCCCCCCCCCCCCTCACCACCACCGTTGAAGACATTGACTTGCCTATACCACTATTGTTGTGACCTGATCATTGCAATCACAAGTTTTCTCCAGCCCCCTTTAATTCGAGACAAGTGTATCATTAGGGCTATATCATTCCGCATGCATGCATGCACGCACGCACGAGTGTTCTCCCTCAGAAAAGTGCCGAAAAGAAACGGGAGAACATCTTTCTTGATATGTTCTCAAACAAAATCTCTCGTTTTTTGTGGCTTGGATGTCGGAGTACACAAAAGGAAGTAAATGTGATGCACAAATTAGGTCGATTGAGGCAATTTTAGACCACTTTAGGCTTCCCATGAGCAGCGTACGAACACTATGTTAAGAGGTTTGTTCACAAGTCGGACGAACGTGGCTAGCTTCAGACTCTCAGTGTGAGTGTGCGTGCGTGCGTCAGTCATTGGGGCAATCATATCCGGGCGTATATGCTACCATATAGCTTCTCAAGTCATATAAAAACATGCACATTATTTAGTTTAATGGGATAAGTAACCATATAGGTGGTCTAGAGTTGAACATCCAACTTTGCAAAATAAGTCTCGGGGCGGGCGGGTATAAAAAGCTTAAATTTCACCATTCTAATGTCTACGACCATATCACGTTGAATATACCGGTTCTCGTCCGATCACCGAAGTCAAGCAGCGTCGAGCCTAGTCAGTACTTGGATGGGTGACCGCCTGGGAATACTAGGTGCCGTAGACTTTTTTCATTTTTCCTCACCCACAACTCCGCACCCTTTCTTTCTTTATTTCTTTTTCACTATTCTTTTATCCTGTCATTGTTATGAAAAGTCCCCTCCCCCCCCCCCTCACCACCACCGTTGAAGACATTGACTTGCCATATACCACAATTGTTGTGACCTGATCATTGCAATCACAAGTTTTTCTCCAGCCCCCTTTAATTCGAGACAAGTGTATCATTAGGGCTATATCATTCCGCATGCATGCATGCACGCACGCACGAGTGTTCTCCCTCAGGAAAAAGTGCCGAAAAGAAACGGGAGAACATCTTTCTTGATATGTTCTCAAACAAAATCTCTCGTTTTTTGTGGCTTGGATGTCGGAGTACACAAAAGGAAGTAAATGTGATGCACAAATTAGGTCGATTGAGGCAATTTTAGACCACTTTAGGCTTCCCATGAGCAGCGTACGAACACTATGTTAAGAGGTTTGTTCACAAGTCGGACGAACGTGGCTAGCTTCAGACTCTCAGTGTGAGTGTGCGTGCGTGCGTCAGTCATTGGGGCAATCATATCCGGGCGTATATGCTACCATATAGCTTCTCAAGTCATATAAAAACATGCACATTATTTAGTTTAATGGGATAAGTAACCATATAGGTGGTCTAGAGTTGAACATCCAACTTTGCAAAATAAGTCTCGGGGCGGGCGGGTATAAAAAGCTTAAATTTCACCATTCTAATGTCTACGACCATATCACGTTGAATATACCGGTTCTCGTCCGATCACCGAAGTCAAGCAGCGTCGAGCCTAGTCAGTACTTGGATGGGTGACCGCCTGGAATACTAGGTGCCGTAGACTTTTTCATTTTTCCTCACCCACAACTCCGCACCCTTTCTTTCTTTATTTCTTTTTCACTATTCTTTTATCCTGTCATTGTTATGAAAAGTCCCTCCCCCCCCCCCCCTCACCACCACCGTTGAAGACATTGACTTGCCATATACCACTATTGTTGTGACCTGATCATTGCAATCACAAGTTTTTCTCCAGCCCCCTTTAATTCGAGACAAGTGTATCATTAGGGCTATATCATTCCGCATGCATGCACGCACGCACGCACGAGTGTTCTCCCTCAGGAAAAGTGCCGAAAAGAAACGGGAGAACATCTTTCTTGATATGTTCTCAAACAAAATCTCTCGTTTTTTGTGGCTTGGATGTCGGAGTACACAAAAGGAAGTAAATGTGATGCACAAATTAGGTCGATTGAGGCAATTTTAGACCACTTTAGGCTTCCCATGAGCAGCGTACGAACACTATGTTAAGAGGTTTGTTCACAAGTCGGACGAACGTGGCTAGCTTCAGACTCTCAGTGTGAGTGTGCGTGCGTGCGTCAGTCATTGGGGCAATCATATCCGGGCGTATATGCTACCATATAGCTTCTCAAGTCATATAAAAACATGCACATTATTTAGTTTAATGGGATAAGTAACCATATAGGTGGTCTAGAGTTGAACATCCAACTTTGCAAAATAAGTCTCGGGGCGGGCGGGTATAAAAAGCTTAAATTTCACCATTCTAATGTCTACGACCATATCACGTTGAATATACCGGTTCTCGTCCGATCACCGAAGTCAAGCAGCGTCGAGCCTAGTCAGTACTTGGATGGGTGACCGCCTGGGAATACTAGGTGCCGTAGACTTTTTCATTTTTTCCTCACCCACAACTCCGCACCCTTTCTTTCTTTATTTCTTTTTCACTATCTTTTTATCCTGTCATTGTTATGAAAAGTCCCTCCCCCCCCCCCTCACCACCACCGTTGAAGACATTGACTTGCCATATACCACTATTGTTGTGACCTGATCATTGCAATCACAAGTTTTTCTCCAGCCCCCTTTAATTCGAGACAAGTGTATCATTAGGGCTATATCATTCCGCATGCATGCACGCACGCACGAGTGTTCTCCCTCAGGAAAAGTGCCGAAAAGAAACGGGAGAACATCTTTCTTGATATGTTCTCAAACAAAATCTCTCGTTTTTTGTGGCTTGGATGTCGGAGTACACAAAAGGAAGTAAATGTGATGCACAAATTAGGTCGATTGAGGCAATTTTAGACCACTTTAGGCTTCCCATGAGCAGCGTACGAACACTATGTTAAGAGGTTTGTTCACAAGTCGGACGAACGTGGCTAGCTTCAGACTCTCAGTGTGAGTGTGCGTGCGTGCGTCAGTCATTGGGGCAATCA